>NC_056006.1:73763245-74065181 GCF_018446385.1 Zingiber officinale
TTCTTCCCAGGAGGAAGACCCATATCAATTAGCATAGACCTCAAAGGAGGTAGGATAATATCGACCGGGATATATCTCAAAAGGAGGTAGGTTTGTATCGACCGAAATATGCTTCCCAGGAGGAAGACCCATATCAATTAGCATATACCTCAAAGGAAGTAGGCTAATATCGACCGGGATATACCTCAAAAGGAGGTAGGTCTGTATCGACCGAAATATGCTTCCAAGGAGGAGGATCCATATCAATTAGCATATACCTCAAAGGAGGTAGGCTAATATCGGTCGGGATATACCTCTAAAGGAGGTAGGTTTGTATCGACCGAAATATGTCTCCAAGAAGGAAGGCCAATATCGGCCGGGATACATCTTTAAGGAGGCAGGCCGATATCGATCTAAACATGCCTTTAAGAAGAAAAGACAAGACCGGCCGGTTGACCAATACCTTGGAAAGATACTTGATAAAATATAGCCTAGTGCTAGTTAGGATAATTAACATAGAAGGGCGCCGACAGAAGCCTCATGAGGAATAATAATCATTAACTAAACCTAGTCATGATTAACTTCAACCGATACAAGGAACATTGGTATATTGAGCTATCCATGATATAATAGAAGCAGGAGGGGCGGGAAGAAACGATAGAAACACTTTAAAGGGACTCATGAGATAGGATAGAGGTAAGTATTTCAAATAAGATAATTAATGAAGATATTTGCAATATGTGACTATATGACAGGTATTATATATTTTGGCGGGAAATGTGTTTTTAGATTGTTTTGCAGGTGCTAAACGATAAAAAGGTACATCTGGGGTACAAGAAAGATTCCTTAAAAGTCATTCACCATAAATACGCAGCTTACGTCATCTCATAACAAACTCTAATAAATCGGGGTCCACTTCATGACTACGGAGGTTATATGAAGTGGTATAAAAAGGGGAATCCTCTCCGTTGGCTAGGTAAGTTCACATCATCACGCACATTCGTAACCCTAATTTTCGACTACTGTTCATCTTCTTCTTCCACACCAAGAAAGATCACTGACTTGAGCGTCGGAGGGCCTAGCCAAGGATTCCCATCCCGGTCCTAGGTCACTGACTAGTGTTGGCTGGTCTCTTGTGCGCAGGAGGTCTTGGAAGCTCCGGATCTGGTTTTCTCTTTGATTGGATCTCTCTCTCGTCACCGGGTCTTCGCGCAAGGAGGGCATTGGGTGATCCTATTCTTCCCGATCCGCTTTGGGTTTCTCGGATCGGCGTTCTCTAGGCTTTCTTCTCCATCAATAGTGGGTTTCTTCTTCCGGATCTCCGTCTTGTCCAGCTTCTTAGACAGGATCAAATTTGGCGCCGTCTGTGGGAACTTCACCTGAATCTGAGACTGCAAGATGGAAGAGGCCAGAAAATCAAACCTACTCACCATTAGTCGAGAGGATCTGGATTTCCTCATCAATTCTCACGTACAAAAATACTTACAACAACAACAACAGCTTCAAGCTCACACTGGAGCTACTCTACCAACAGCTCATAATCCAGCGATTTCAACTACTGAGCATCGAAAAGGAAAGGAACCGGAAGAGGTGGAACATGCGTATTTTCCCCCAGCTGCTGTTTCTCCAACAAGACGTCCACGAGCCTTTCTTCGCACTCCCATGGAGCAGGGGGGAAGGAGGCCTGTGTTTCAGGAATCCTCTGGTGAAGCACCAGACAGAGAAAAGCGTAAGATCAAAATGATAACTAGTGATAGCTCACCAGAGAAAGTCATCTCCCCATTCTCTCAGAGTGTACTGGATGATCCGCTTCCTAAGCGGTATCAAAATCTTCAGATCAGTGAGTACACTGGAACGACAGATCCAGAAGATCATTTATTGAAATTTGAGAATGTAGCATTATTACAACAATTCTCGGATGGGGTGAAATGTCGGATGTTCCTTACTACCCTCGGAGGAGCTGCACAACGCTGGTTCAAAAGATTGCTAGAGAAGTCAATTCGAAAATTCAAAGACTTCAAGAAAGTTTTTCTACACCATTTCTCCAGTAATAAGAGGTATCATAAGACTCCTTGGAGTCTATTTTCAATTAAACAAGCATCCAAAGAATCCATCCGAGCCTACATCAAAATGTTCAATCAGGTAGCCATCGATGTACCTAATGCTACGATAAAAATCTTAATGAGTGCTTTTTCTCAAGGTTTAAATGATAATGATTTCTTTAAAGATTTAGTGAGAAATCCTCCTGTTAATTTTGATTCCTTAATTGAGTGTGCTACTGAATTCATTAATGTGGAAGAAGCTCAAGCCGCTCGTAGGAAAGAGGGTGTTACCTCTTCTCCCATCCAGGTTAAGGAGAAAGCTCCGACCCCTGTTCCTCCACCAAGAGGGCCTAGAGCAACTCATCCACCTCACCGTCAACCAGAATATCGTCCACAAGCCGTACAACATGTGGAGATATAGCCAGAGGCACCAAGGAGATGGTGTACTTATCATAAAACTAGCAGTCATCATACTGAAGACTGTTTTGTTTTAAGAAATAAATGAGCTAATAGGGAGTGTTATCAGAGGCAAAATTATTATCGACAACAGTACCCCAGGCAGTAAAGCCCGCTCAAACTGGAATATCGCCCAGTCGAGCCTCGGCAGGATGCATTTCGGACCCCGGCCGGTACAAGCCAAGTGTCGGAAAAAGCTCCTCCTGAAGCTATGACGACTCGACAGGAAGAAAACAGGAGTAATGTTGCTCGGGGCAATATCAATATGATTGCAGGCGGGCCCACCGATGGGGATTCTAATAGGGCCAGGAAAGCACATGCTTGAAGACTGGAAATTCATGCCGTAGGATGTAGCATGGAGCGAGCGGCTGGTCCTGAGATAAGTTTTGGGCCTAGGGATCTCGAATGGGTAGAGATACCCCATGATGATGCCCTAATCATTAAAGCAATAATAGCCAACTACGCTATTTCTCGTACCTTCATAGACACGGGCAGTTCTGTTAATATTATATTCAAGAAGACTTTCGATCAGTTACAGATTGACCCGAGTGAACTTCAACAGATGGTCACTCCTCTATATGGATTCACAGGCAATGAAGTGCAACCGCTGGGACAAATAAAGTTGGCCATATCTCTAGGAGAGGAGCCTCTGATGAGAACAAGGAGATCTTATTTCATGGTGGTAGACGCCCCATCCTCTTATAACGTGATACTGGGTCTACCTGCCTTGAACGAGTTCAGGGTGGTTGTTTCTACTTTCTGTCAGAAAATTAAATTCCCTGTTGATGACCAAGTTGGGGAGGTGCGAGGTGATCAGAAGACAGCCCGAAAATGTTATGTAGAAATAGTTCGGGCTGAAGCTAACACTGCCCGGATAATTCAAAGAATGGAAGTTAATGCCATTCAGGAGAAGCAGCCTGTTCTGGTTTATGAAGAAAAGGAAGAAGTTCAGATCTAGACCGGTCGGCCTGAAGCTACTACATATATTGCGGCTGATCTTAATCCCACTCTGAAAGCTGAACTGGTACAGTGCCTGAAGAAGAACAATGATGTATTTGCCTGGACGCCCAAAGAAGTCTCGGGCGTTTTTCCTGCAGTCATGGAGCATTCTTTACACGTCTTCCCAGATGCCCGCCCGATCATGCAAAGAAAGAGGAGTTTTAGCGCGGAACAGAACCAAATCATCAAAGAAGAGATAACTAAACTTATGGAGGTTGGTTACATCAGGGAAGTACAATTTCCCAGCTGGTTAGCTAATGTGGTGTTAGTCTCTAAACCAGGAAACAAATGGCGAGTGTGCATTGATTTCCGAGATCTCAACAAGGCTTGCCCAAAAGATTATTATCCATTACCCAGGATCGATCAATTGGTAGACTCCACCGCTGGATGCGAATACATCTCTATGCTAGACGCTTATTAAGGCTATCATCAAGTTCCCTTAGCTAAAGAAGATCAAGAAAAGGTCAGTTTTATAACATCTGAAGGTACTTATTGTTATAATGTTATGCCCTTCGGACTAAAAAATGCAGGAGTAACTTATAAAAGACTTATGAATAAGGTCTTCCAGAAGCAGATTGGTAGAAATATGGAAGTATATGATGATATCTTAATTAAGTCTCTTCAAGCTGCTGATCTGTGCAGGGACGTAGAGGAGACCTGCAAGACATTGAGACGATATGGGCTCAAGTTAAATCCGAGCAAATGTTTATTCGGCGCGAAAGGAGGAAAATTCCTGGGATATATGGTGTCCGAACGGGGAATAGAAGCCAACCCAAGCAAGGTCAAGGCACTTCAGAACATGGAGCCACCGCGCAACATGAGAGAAGCTCAAAGATTGACCGGCCGGATTACAGCCTTGTCTAGGTCCATTTCCAGGTCGGCCGATCGTAGCTTCCATTTCTTTAAAATACTCAGAAAAGCAAATAAATTTCAGTGGAATGAGGAATGTGATAAGGCTTTCCAAGAGTTGAAAGATTATTTGTCTACTCTCCCTGTATTAGCTAAGCTTATAGTAGGAGAGACTCTTTGGGTATATTTGTCGGCTAATGAAAACGCTGTAGGCTCTATATTGGTCAGACAAGAAGGAAAAGAACAACAACCTATATATTTTTCTAGTCATTTATTAAAAGGAGCTGAGTGTAGATATACTAAGCTAGAGAAATTGGCTTATGCACTAGTCTTGACCGCTCGGAGGTTGCGCCCATATTTCTTAGCACATGAGATTATTGTATTAATCAATAGTACTCTCGGGCGGGTGTTACTCAACCCAGAGGCATCAGGTCGGTTGATCAAATGGACGACTGAACTTGGAGAATATGATATTCAATATCAACCTCGCTCGGCCATCAAGGCACAAGCTCTAGCAGACTTCATTATAGAAGTTCAAGGTCCTGAGGAAGAAAATATTTGGAAAGTTTATGTAGATGGCTCCTCAACTAGACAAGGTAGCGGAATTGGTGTTCTTCTTATATCTCCAAGAGAAGACAGACTTCAACTCTCTATCAAATTGAATTATAGAGCTACCAACAATGAAGCAGAATATGAAGCCTTGATAGCAGGATTGTAGGCCGCCCAACATATAGGGGCGGCTCGAGTCCTTATCTATTCTGATTCTCAATTAGCAGCCTAACAACTATCAGGTAATTTTGAAATTAATAATGACAGGCTCAGGTTATATGCTGAAGCATTTGATAAGTTGAAGTCTCAGTTTCAAGAAGTAAATATTCAAAAGGTTCCTCGATCTGAGAATCAAGTAGCAGATGAATTGGCTAAGTTGGCCTCTGCTATAGTACCATGGAGTCTAGATCGGCCCGTAGAACAAGCTCTGTTAATATCCTGTATTGAAAGACAAGCTGAAGCAGAAATTTAAGGTGACTGGAGGGCTCAAATCATATTGTATTTACAGCAAGGTATTCTTCCAAGTAATACAGAACAGACAATGGTATTTAAAAAGAGAGCTGCTCAGTACACTATGGTAGGGGAACAGTTATATAAAAGAGCTTTTTCTAAACCTTTGCTCAAGTGTATTGGTACAGAAGATATATAATTTATTTTACAGGAAGTTCATCAAGGTTCATGTGGTAGTCATATAGGAGGGAGATCCTTGGCCCGTAAAATCTTATTAGCGGGATATTTTTGGCCTACTCTACATGAAGACACCAACAAATTAGTAAGAACTTGTATGTCTTGCCAGAAACATCAAAATATTTCGCATCATCCCACACAGTTGTTAAAAACCTCTATAGTCTCATGTCACTTTGATCAGTGGGGCATGGACATAGTAGGCCCATTTCCTATGGCAGCTGCACAAAGAAGGTTTTTATTGGTAGCAGTGGATTATTTTTCTAAATGGGTAGAAGCAGAACCACTTGCCCGGATTACTGAAGATGTAGTTATTAAATTTTTGTGGAAAAATATCATATGCAGATTTGGCATTCCTTATAAATTAGTCTCTGATAATGGAAGACAATTTTAAGGAGATAGAATTTTAGCTTGGTGCAAAAGTTATGGTATTACTCAAGCTTTTACCTCTGTGGCCTATCCGCAAAGTAATGGTCAAGCGGAAGTAACCAATAGAGAAATTATAAGGGGTTTAAAAACCAAACTGGATCATGTTGGAGGCAGCTGGGTAGATAAATTACCCAGCGTTCTTTGGGCATATCGTACTACACCTCGAGAAGCTACAGGAATCACACTTTTTCAATTAGTCTATGGGGGAGAAGCAATAATTCCCATTGAGGTGGGAATAGAATTTGATAGAAGACAATTATATGATGCAGACAATGAGGGTCGATGGCTCATGGAGTTGGATTTGATAGAGGAAATTAGAGATAAAGCTGCTGCTTGTCTCGTATCATACCGACAACAAATGAGACAAAATTACAACAAAAGGGTCATCCCCAGATTTTTCCAAGTAGGAGATTTAGTATGGAAGCGTATCAAACCTGTCGGGGATGTCACTAAGTTGGCACCACAATGGGGAGGACCCTACAAAGTGGTGGAAAAGCTCGCATCCGGCTCGTATTATCTTCAAGATACTGAAGGAAGAATTTTGGAACGTCCCTGGAGTGCCAATCATTTACAACCTTACCGGACTTAACAAGACCATGCTATTTAAGAATATGTCAGAAGAAACAAATCATAATTATCTGAAGTAAGTTCCCGAAGAAAAGAAGATAAGTATTCTTATAGTTCATGTACTACATTTCTTTCAATAAATGCAATGCAAGGCAAATATTGCCACAAAAATAAATGTGGTGCATACAGATTGATAAGTATTGGCAGAACTTTATAATCTGTTTTCGAGCAATCAACAGTGAGAAATCTTAAAGACCTATTCAGCTCCCCTAAGAAAAATCCAGAAAAAGGTCAGTACAAACATCATAAATTGGTATAATAATGTAGTCGATTGGGAAATCTCATGAAGTAACTCGGATGGGTCTTCATGGGAGGAACCGGAGACTTTAAACCATCACAGAACATAGTCGATCGGGAAATCCCATGAAGTAACTCGGACGGGTCTTCATGGGAGGAACCGGAGACTTTAAACCATCACAGAACACAGTCGATCGGAAAATCTTAAGAAGTAACTCAGACGAGTCTTCATGGGAGGAACCGGAGACTTTAAACCATCACAGAACACAGTCGATCGGGAAATCTCATGAAATAACTCGGACGGGTCTTCATGGGAGGAACCGGAGACTTTAAACCATTACAGAACACAGTCGATCGGGAAATCTTATGAAGTAACTCGGACGGGTCTTCATGGGCCAGAGACTTTAAACCATCATAGAACACAGTCGATCGGGAAATCTCATGAAGTAACTCAGACGGGTCTTCATGGGAGGAACCGAAGACTTTAAACCATCACAGAACACAGTCGATCGGGAAATCTCATGAAGTAACTCGGACGGGTCTTCATGGGAGGAACCGGAGACTTTAAACCATCACAGAACATAGTCGATCGGGAAATCTCATGAAGTAACTCGGACGGGTCTTCATGGGAGGAACCTGTTGGGATTTTCGGGTCGCGAAAACCGCTTTTCGCGTCGCGGAAACCCTAAATCTCCCTAGCCAACGGATCCGTGCGAAGAATAAATTTTTTTGAAAAACTATGAGTACGAGTTTACCTAGATCTACACTTAGATCTACAAGGGAAAAAGGTTATACCTTTGAAGCGAAGCCCTTCGCGTTCCCGCTCATCCAAATGGTGCCGGATCTCAAAGTTGTCAACGTAGACAACTCTTTATATGTATCCACACAAACAATTCAATGGAGAGAGAGCCTTAGAGTGTGCTAGCACTCCAAAGGGTCTCGGCAATGGTAGAGGAGTAGAGGGAGAGCTTGAGGAAGAGGATGAAGTGAATGTGCCTTGAATGAAAAATTCATTCCATCCCATCACAATAGTGGCCAGCCACTTTCAAAAAAGTGTAACCCCCATTTCCACGTTAAGTGCAATTAATGTGGAGCCATTAAAGTGAAGAATTGTAACCTCCATGAGGTGGCATCTCACTTAAGTAACCATGATGATGTGGAGCATCATCATTGGTCCACATCTTGCCAACTCACTAATGATGTGGCAAAAAGTCAAGTCAAACTTGACTTTTCTTCTTCCTCTCAAGTCAAGTCAAACTTGACTTAATCTCTCTCATGGTTGATCTAACCCAACCATTTAATTCAAGCCAATTTAATATAATAAATCTAATTCATTTAATTAAATTGATTCAATGAGTCATAATCAAAATTAGACTCATTTAACACATGAATCAACTTGAGTCCAACTCAATTAGCCCAATTAGGATTACTCTTAATCCAATTTGATTCATCAAATGAATCTAATCCTCTTGGTTCATCATATGAATCTAATCTCCATCTAATTGTCCTTAGTGTGTGACCCTATAGGTTCTTATAATGTTGGCAATGCCCTAAACCCATTTAGGAGCATAAGTAATGAGCGATATCTAGCAACACATCATTACTACCCAAGTTACAAGAATGTTGAGATCCAACATCACCTTGTGACTACTAATTGTGACTCCTCACAAAATATGACAAGTGTCCTTCTATCCTAAACATCTAGATTGATCAATGTGAGGCATAGACCGTGTCATCCTCTGATCAATCTAAATCCTGAACTCCAAGTAGGCTCACTAAATCAAACGAGCTTAATATCTCATATTGACTCATTTGGGCATGTCCATGCACTTCGTGGTCTCACTCTATCAAGAATACCAATGTCTCTCCCGCCATATAGGAGGGATAGATCCCATCTACATCACTCACATCCCTCCGCATAATTTGTTACATACCCAGTAATTGCCTTTATAGTCCACCCAGTTACGAGTGACGTTTGACGAAACCAAAGTACATAACTCCTTATGTAGGGAACCATGGCGACTTCAGGTCTAAGGACTAGTAGTCATACTAATAGCCACATGAGAAAGTATATGACACTCATATAACGATCCATGATACTTTCTCATGGCGGGTCATTCAGTATACATTCTCTAATGTATACCAATGTGTCAACTTGATATCTCTATATCCATGACTTGTGAGATTAAGTCATCGAGTTGACCTACATGCTAGTCTTATTGCATTAACATTATCCCTGAATGTTAATACTCGACTAGGAATGATTAAGAGTAGTGTTCCCTATATCATCTCACTATCGGTTCAACTAACCGATTGATATAGGTGAGAACCTTCTACTTAAGGACGCTATTATACTTAGTTTATTTGACACCAATACAAGTAAGTATAATAACCAAAACAAATGCCTTTTATTTATATAGAATATGATACAACAAGTCCATAATACAATCATCAAATGATTGGCTCTAGGGCTCTAGCTAACAATCTCCCACTAGCACTAGTGCCAATCAGTGTAGGCTCTAAGCCCCAATGACCTAGTGTGACCATCATGCTTCCTCTGTGCCAAAGCCTTGGTCAAGAGATCTGCGATGTTAGCCTCTGTGGGTGCTCTGCAAATCTTCACATCTCCTCTCTCGATAATCTCTCGAATGAGATGGAAGCGCCGTAGTATGTGTTTGATCCGCTGGTATGAGCGAGGTTCCTTCGCTTGTGCTATAGCTCCATTGTTGTCACAATAGAGCTCAATGGGGTCAGCGCTACTGGGAACCACCCCAAATTCAGTTATGAACTTACGGATTCAAACTGCCTCCTTTGCTGCCTCTGATGCAGCAATGTACTCGGCCTCTGTCGTAGAATCAACCACTCACAAAGACCACCATTAATGCAAAATACGAACCGCTGCGATCGATAATCATCCCGGTCGGTCTAGCATCACTGTAACCCTTTATAGCTAGCTCATCATTGCCTCCATATATCAAGAAATATTCTTTAGTCCTTCTTAAGTACTTAAGAATATTCTTGACCGCTATCCGATGACTTTCACCGATCTGGTATCTATTCGTCATGCTCAAAGCATACGAGACATCGGTCGAGTACATAGCATGACGCACATGATCCTATGGCTGAGGCATAAGGGATCTGATCCATGCGGTCTCTCTCCTCTCTAGAAGAGGGACCTTGAGTCTTCGAAAGACTCACGCCATGTGACATCGACAGAAATCCCTTCTTGGAGTTCTGCATGGCAAACCGAAGGAGTACCTTGTCAATATATGTACTCTGACTTAGGCCAAGCAATCTCTTAGATCTATCTCTATAGATCTATATCCCTAGAATGCGGGATGCTTCACCTAAGTCCTTCATTGAGAAACATGTCCCTAGCCAAGTCTTGACAGACTGTAGCAAAGGGATGTCTTTCCCAATGAGCAGTATGCCATTCACATACAATATGAGGAAGACAACTATGTCCCCTACAATCTTCTTGTAGACACAAGGTTCATCTTCATTCTTGATGAAACCAAACTGTTTGATTGCATCATCGAATCGAAGATTCCAGCTCCGAGAAGCTTGCTTTAGTCCATAAATGGACATATGCAGCTTGCATACTCTGCTAGTATGCTTTGGATCTACAAAACCCTCAGGTTGTGTCATGTACACATCCTCGAGTAGGTTTCCATTTAAAAACATGATTTTGACATTCATCTGCCAGATCTCGTAATCGTGGTAAGCTGCAATAGCAAGCATGATCCGAATGGACTTAAACATCGCTATTGGTGAAAAGGTTTCATCATAGTCAATACCATGAATCTGCTTGAAACCTTTAGCTACCAAGCGACCCTTATAGATAAGTCCATCCATGTCAGTCTTTCTCTTAAAGACCCACTTACACCCTATGGGTTGTACCCCTTCAGGTGGATCAACCAAAGTCCATACTTGGTTGGTGTACATGGAATCCATTTCGGATCTCATGGCTTCTAGCCATTTCTCGGAATTTGGTCTCATCACAGCTTCCTGATTGGTGGTAGGCTCATCCTCTATGAGCACAACATCATCATGGTCAGACAAGAGAAATGAATATCTCTCAGGCTAACGACGTACCCTATCAGACCTGCGAAGAGGTATGTCTACTTGAACTGGTTGTTGTTCCTCAACTCCTTGTGGAACAACCTCATCCACAACACTTTGTGGTTCTAGTTCAACTTCCATCGAGGCTTCAGTGCTAGGATCCGCATCTTGAACTTCTTCAAGATTGAATGTACTCCCACTAGTCTTTCTAGAAACAAAGTCCCTTTCTAGAAAGACTCCAGTGTTTGCCACAACTATCTTGTGCTGACTAGGAATGTAGAAGTAATATCCCTTAGTTTCCTTGGGATATCCTATAAAGTAGCATTTGTCGGATTTGGGTCCTAATTTATCTGAGACTTGACGTCTAACGTAAGCCTCACAACCCCAAATCCTCATGAAAGACACCTGAGCATCTCTCCCAGTCAATATCCTATATGGTGTCTTTATCACGGCCTTAGATGGAACTCGGTTGAGTATAAAACCTGCCGTGTCTAGAGCATAGCCCCAAAGGAATGTCGGAAGATCTGTGTGACTCATCATAGACCGTACCATTTCTAATAAGGTATGATTCCTCCTTTCGGATACACCATTCCACTGTGGTGTTCCAGGAGGAGTGAGTTGGGATAAAATCCCACACTCAGCTAGATAGTCACGAAACTCATGGCTAAGGTATTCTCCACCTCGATCTGATCGAAGTATCTTAATACTCTTGCCAAGCTGGTTCTGTACTTCATTCTTGAATTCTTTGAACTTTTCAAAGGATTCAGACTTATGTGTCATCAAGTACACATAACCATATCTCATGAAGTCATCAGTAAATGTGATGAAGTACCTATAACCGCCTCTAGCAGCGACATTGAAAGGGCCACATACATTACTATGTATAAGTCCTAACAAATCAGTCGCTCTTTCGCTGTGCCCACTAAAAGGTGTCTTGGTCATCTTGCCTAGTAGGAATGACTCGCACGTCTCATAAGATTCAAAATCAAATGAGTCTAGCAAACCATCCTTATGGAGCTGGGATAAGCGCTTGTCATTTATATGACCTAAGTGACAGTGCCAGAGATAGGTTTGGTTCATGTCATTTGACTTGAACCTCTTGGTATTTATGTTATAGATAGGGCTCTCAAGGTCTAGAATATAGAGTCCGTTCATCAGAGGTGCACTACAATAGAACATATCGTTTAAATAGATGGAACAACATTTGTTCTTTATTGTAAACGAAAATCCTTTCTTGTCCAAACAAGAAACTGAAATTATGTTCTTAGTTAAAGTAGGCACATAACAATAATCATCTAATTCTAGTACAAGCCCAGAGGGTAGAGATAGATAGTAAGTTCCTACAGCAATAGCAGCAACCCGTGCTCCATTGCCTTCTCGTAGGTCTACCTCACCCTTCGTCAATGCCCTGCTATTTCTCAGCGCTTGTACATTAGTACAAATGTGCGAAGCACATCCGGTATCTAATACCCACGATGAATAAATAGAGAGGTTGATTTCTATAACATGTATACCTGAAGTAGAAATCTTATTTCTCTTCTTCTTAAGATCTTCCAGGTATTCTTTGGAGTTCCTCTTCCAGTGCCTTGCTTGTCCTTGATATAGGTGACAAAGATGTTCAACCATATCGTAAGCGCCCATCAACTCATGTTGCTTCTGAAGCTCAGAGTTCATGGTCGCGAGCATAAGACAGGACACATCTAATGCGTCATCTTGATGCTTCTTGTAAGCATCTCGGTCTGCTCGCGTGGCAGTGGAATGTACAGTTTACGTTCTTGGGTAAGAACTATTCTCAAGTTCTTGTACCAGTCCAGGAAATTTGCTCCGTTGAGCTTGTCCTTCTTAAGGACAGAACGCAGAGAGAAGGTGTTCGTATTCGACGTCATGGTAATCTACAACAGAAATAAATGCAGAAATAAATATCATATTCTTAATCATTTAATTAGGCCTTTAACTAAATGATGCTCCCACTGAATTCTATAATTCATATGGGACAAGATCCACATCATACTAACCCTTGAGTTAGCTTTGGCTAATACACCCAAGACTTAGTATGATCGGTAGGTAACAATTACCAATTACATCTCTATGCAACTCTTGTTTATAGGATCAAGATCCGTATTGATATTAAAACTCGAGTTAGCTTTGGCTAATACGCCCGAGAATTAATATAAACGTGATTTTGTCCTACCTTTCCAACCGTTGGAAGAATGCCTATAGTTGTACTCGATCCAACCGAGTAAACTAGGAATACTCAATCTAATTGAGTTTGTACTCGCCCATGCGACCAAGATTGTCCCTCCGTACCCTACCAAGATAATATGTGTTGCTCTGCTTTGGCAGATTCAACAACACATGTGATCGAGGTAGTGATAGGTATCACGGCACGGTAGGCATTAGAGTTGACGTGATTTAGATCTAATCTAAACGTCGATGTTGTATCATATACTCGATATAGATCTAATCTAATTGATAGGGTGCATCTTGTACACGATGTAGATCTAATCTAATCGTAAGGGTGCATCTTGTGCACGATTTAGATCTAATCTTAATCGTTATGCACTAATTAATTACTTAATTAAACATGCATCACATACACAAGTAATTAACTAAATTTTGTGATTATGTCATGGCCCTACTACGATCTTCTCAAGCTAATGAGAAGATCAGATGGTCAACCTAAGGTCAACAGCTTCTCAAGCACCTTCCTTTTGACCACCTTGTGTTGCTCGCGCCTTCCTCGTAACTCCATCTTGAGTGGACCTTCCATCGCTTCAAAATTTATATTACATTTTGAAACTCGAGTTACATTCGAGTCTAAGTCTAATTTACAACCAGAATATAAATAGGAAGGCACGACGCGCAGGTTGCGTATCAAATACAGCACACACAAACACATGACGACACGTAGGTCGTATTCTAAATTACAATACAAATCCAATCATATTGGGTATTTTTGGGCCATGACTATCACAAAAAATAATATATAATTCTAAATTATATATTTTTCATAATTTTCTGTAATTTTTCATAATTTTTACAATTTTTATGAGTAAAATTTTCCTGGCGGTCCCGATTAGCGATTTCAGGCGCAATCACGGAGCAAATCCCCTTGCGGGGTTAGGGGCAGTACCCCTACCCGCGATCTAACCATCGCGAGTTGCTCCTAAGCGATCCTACAGTGCCTTAGCCCGCTGTCCCAAAACTTTTTGGGTCGAAACATTGCCGTAACGGAAAAATCTTCGCGGTAGTCGAAGCCTACAAGTGTCTAAACACTTGTGCTTTGCTTCTACGAGAAAAATACCCTTTAAAACTATAAAAATCATGAAATTACAGAAATTCACAGAGTGTTTATTTTTCATAAAAACCAAAATAAACTCGTACACGCCTTCGTACGTGGCTCTGATATTCGCATCGCGGAAACCCCGAATCTCCCTAGCCAATGGATCCGTGCGAAGAATAAAATTTTTCGAAAAACTATGAGTACGAGTTTACTTAGATCTACACTTAGATCTACAAGGGAAAAAGGTTATACCTTTGAAGTGAAGCCCTTCGCGTTCCCGCTCGTCCAAATGGTGTCGGATCTCGAAGTTGTCAACGTAGACAACTCTCTATATGTATCCACACAAACAACTCAATGGAGAGAGAGCCTTAGAGTGTGCTAGCACTCCAAAGGGTCTCGGCAATGGTAGAGGAGGAGAGGGAGAGGGAGAGCTTGAGGAAGAGGATGAAGTGAATGTGCCTTGAATGAAAAATTCATTCCATCCCCTCACAGTAGTGGCCGGCCACTTTCAAAAAAGTGTAACCCCATTTGCAATTAATGTGGAGCCATTAAAGTGAAGAATTGTAACCTCCATGAGGTGGCATCTCACTTAAGTAACCATGATGATGTGGAGCATCATCATTGGTCCACATCTTGCCAACCCACTAATGATGTGGCAAAAAGTCAAGTCAAACTTGACTTTTCCTCTTCCTCTCAAGTCAAGTCAAACTTGACTTAATCTCTCTCATAGTTGATCTAATCCAACCATTTAATTCAAGCTAATTTAATATAATGAATCTAATTCATTTAATTAAATTGATTCAATGAGTCATAATCTAAATTAGACTCATTGAACACATGAATCAACTTGAATCCAACTCAATTAGCCTAATTAGGATTACTCTTAATCCAATTTGATTCATCAAATGAATCTAATCCTCTTGGTTCATCATATGAACCTAATCTCCATCTAATTGTCCTTAGTGTGTGACCCTATAGGTTCTTGTAACGTTGGCAAT
This sequence comes from Zingiber officinale, assembly GCF_018446385.1. NCBI lineage: Eukaryota > Viridiplantae > Streptophyta > Magnoliopsida > Zingiberales > Zingiberaceae > Zingiber > Zingiber officinale. Next base: position 73,778,440 of record NC_056006.1, read on the forward strand.
GCCCTAAACCCATTTAGGAGCATAAGTAATGAATGATATCTAGCAACACATCATTACTACCCAAGTTACAAGAATGTTGAGATCCAACATCACCTTGTGACTACTAATTGTGACTCCTCACAAAATATGACAAGTGTCCTTCTATCATAGACATCTAGATTGATCATTGTGAGGCATAGACCGTGTCATCCTCTGATCAATCTAAATCCTGAACTCCAAGTAGACTTACTAAATCAAATGAGCTCAATATCTCATATTGACTCAATTAGGCATGGCCATGCACTTCGTGGTCTCACTCTATCAAGAATACCGATGTCTCTCCCGTCATATAGGAGGGATAGATCCCATCTACATCACTCACATCCCTTCGCATAATTTGTTACATACCCAGTAATCGCCTTTATAGTCCACCCAGTTACGGGTGACATTTGACGAAACCAAAGTACATAACTCCTTATGTAGGGAACTATGGTGACTTCAGGTCTAAGGACTAGTAGTCATACTAATAGCCACATGAGAAAGTATATGACACTCATATAACGATCCATGATACTTTCTCATGGCGGGTCATTCAGTATACATTCTCTAATGTATACCCATGTGTCAACTTGATATCTCTATATCCATGACTTGTGAGATCAAGTCATCGAGTTGACCCACATGCTAGTCTTATTGCATTAACATTGTCCCTGAATGTTAATACTCGACTAGGAATGATTAAGAGTAGTGTTCCCTATATCATCTCACTATCGGTTCAACTAACCGATTGATATAGGTGAGAACCTTCTACTCAAGGACGCTATTATACTTAGTTTATTTGGCACCAATACAAGTAAGTATAATAACCAAAACAAATACCTTTTATTTATATAGAATATGATACAACAAGTCCATAATACAATCATTAAATGATTGGCTCTAGGGCTCTAGCTAACAGAATCGGAGACTTTAAACCATCACAGAACATAGTTGATCGAGAAATCTCATGAAGTAACTTGGACGGGTCTTCATGGGAGGAACCGGAGACTTTAAACCATCACAGAACATAGTCGATCGGGAAATCTTATGAAGTAACTCGGACGGGTCTTCATGGGAGGAACCAGAGACTTTAAACCATCACAAAACATAGTCGATCTAGAAATCTCATGAAGTAACTCGGATGGGTCTTCATGGGAGGAACCGGAGACTTTAAACCATCACAGAACATAGTAGATCGGGAAATCTCATGAAGTAACTCGGACGGGTCTTTATGGGAGGAACCGATGACTTCAAAGCCTAATCAACCGGGATTATATTGGCATGGTAAATACAAAGTTATATGAATTTATTCACAAAATCAGTTGACATTTTACACTGGATCAGAAGCTAGGGTTCAAGGGGAATTCTATGCATATGACATATTTTCTATCTGGAGGTCCATTCATATGGAAATCTTTATTTAAAAATCGCCCGGAGTATTATACTCAGCTCGGAACTCAGGAGTTTTATACAGTTCCTTATCTAAAATTACTCAGGATTATTCATTCTTTTGAAATATGGAGCACACTAGATATTATCTGCAGAAGGATTCATCTAGACAAGGTTTAACTTCAATAAATGAGCAAGGAATTCTCGAATAAAATTTATACTTAATGCTCGGAAGCATTTCAAAAGAGGCATTCTCAAACCAGCACAATAGAGAAACAGGTAAGTATCAAAAATTTCCTATACATCGCAATCACTTAATTACCAAGTTTTGGTTACACTTCTTTTCATTATTAGTTTTTCCATTACAAGTCTTTTATGGACAATCTTTTTAGATACATAGACATGATTAATTAAAAGGACCTTTTAAATATGCAAGTAGTTCCTCGTTAAGTCTGCGACGACTTATGAAAGAAGGGGGAGGTTCCTTGGGTAGATAACCACCCTCTTTTAACTGTCGAAGAACTCCCGATACAGAATGATTTAAAGCACCCACTATCCTACGGACAAATTCTTGGGCAAACGCCAAAGACTTTAAATAAGCCAGATGCCACTCTTCCCATCGACTCTTCTCTTGCTCCTTATAGCTTTGAAAATCAGCTTGTAGTTTTGTGTTTTGATCTTTTAAAGCATCCTTTTCTGATTTAAGCTGCTCCAATTCCTTCTGGAGTAGTGACAACTCAACATCTTGAGCTTTCCTTTGCTCTTGTTCCTGTAGGATAGTGAAATCATGAGAGGCTAGGTCTTGAGCTTGGTCAGAAAGACAAGCATTATGAAGCTTCTCTACTTTCTCTAAAATAAGACTTTTATGAAAAGTATCTAAGAGAGCTTTCTCCTTTAAAGCAATCTCCAGTCGGAGACCAGAATGTAGTTGATCCACCTATAATTCCAGAGTTCTCCTTACAAGCTCTTTGTCTTTCAGTAATTGTTGTGACTCCTCTAATTCCTGTCTCAATGCCCCTAATTGTTGATCTTGCAAAGTCACTTTCTCTTGCAACTGAGCCATGTCGTTATTAGGAGAAGGTAAAGTAGCCTTTAATGTCTCTAGTTGAGCCTTTAACTTATTGTTCTCCTGATCCTTAGCCATAAGTAGCTGGTCGATATACAGACTTGAGGCAAGGAACTAAATAAAAGGATGATATAGTTAAAGATAAGGATATGAAGTTGACAACATATAACCAGAAATACTTACAGCTATTGCTTGACGACTATGGCTGTCGGTACGATGTGGAAGACTAAGGCCTCTTAGTTGTTCTTGGCCTTATAGCCAAGATTCGGCCAATAGGCCTTGTAGTTGTAAAGAACCATAGCTAGGTGGATCAGAGGGTTGTCCCAGTTGAGAGGGCAAACCCATAGCCTGTTTAAATAAAGGGCGGGGAATGGATGAAGAAGGAGGTAGAGAAGAAGAAGATGCAATGGAAGGAAAAGAAATAGTAGAAACAAGAGAAGCAGAGGAAGAACTAGATGGAATAGAGGGTGACAATGCAGGAGAGGCTGATTCAGTTATGGAAACACTAATAGCTGAAGGACTAGCCAAAGGAGGCAAGGCCAATGCAAGAGGTGCAGAAGATACAGAAGGAATAATGGTCATCTCAGAAGCAGAAGCGGAAGCAGAAGGAGCTGAAATAATAGAAGAAGAGGGGATAAGTAGACCGGGTCTCATTATCCTAAGAAAAGGATTAGAGATAATGTGGGTAGGAGTTATCGATGCCTTACCTTTCTCGAGAGAAATGGGCGCCGAGACAAGAGGAGCTTGCACAAAGGTACCAAAGAAATCACTAAAGGGAGAATCCTCAGTAAGCTTTGGCTTTTTAACTAAGGCAACAAAAGGCTCTTCTTCTTCCTCTTCCATAGCTGCGACAACCTCTGCCCGTTGTTCTTCTTCAGATAGCAAACCCAAGGTGGAGAAATTAGGATGAGACCGGCGGGCGCGCAACCATTCTTCTCCAAGATTATTGACAAAGGACTTAGTCATAGTAGGATTCTTGTACATAAAGGCTGGAAGAAGAACATCAGCTGAAACACAGGAATTAAACACCGTTATAAAAGAGATATATTAATCAGTAAATGCGGAACAAAATGTTCATACATACCAAAAGATCCGTCCAAAGGAGTGTCAATATTGCTTATCCCGAAAGGAAACATTAAACCCTCCACAATTAGATGCGGCAAGCTGAATTTCGCTCCTCTCAGTTTAGGTAAGGCAGAAGCAACAAAGGGATCGTTAAGCAGATTATGGGTGCTAGGAAGTGGAGGTAAATCATATATCCATTGGATGGGAAACGGAGGAGGAGAAGGGAGACGCATATAGAAAAATTTGTGATACCATTCCCCTTGAGGAGGAATTCGGTTGAATAGAATAGCCTTAGTGTTAGAGTGTATACTAAAAGCCTAGCTTTTGGTATAAACATTTATCTAGAAATAAGAATCACATTGGTCAAATGTCTACATTTGTGATAAATGTAGTTGTTCAATTAATTTATATTGTAGATAACATGGTGTGCGGTGTCACACACAGAGGATCATGTTATCAGTACCTTATAAATTATAAACAGTAGCTCACGACCAAGATGGAAAGGAACAAACCATTTGAAGGTCGTAGTGTAATTAGGTATTAGTTTATCTTAACTATATAATTACACTCGTACACTTAGAGTGTATTGAGTAGGACCATTAGAGGTCGTTTCTTTTATACTGACTTTATAAAGAAACAAAGACCTCAGTTATTATGGAAGTGTGTGCTCTTAATCCTAATATAATAACAAGCATATATATTTGATATTTATTTCTTTAATTTGTCAATGGGTGAGATTTAGTTCGATGAATCAATAAGCCCGATAAGTTGGGAAATGATATCACTTATAGTGTGTGTTGTTGATTATAGAAGGAAACTGTGTCCTAGAGATACTAGGTTGAGAATGTCCCCAAGAGGAGCTCAAAAGGATTGTCATGTTAAACCCTGCAGGTGGACTTAGTCCGACATGACGATGAAGTTGAGTGGTACTACTCTTGGAACTAGATATTAATTAAGTGAGTTGTCAGTAACTTACTTAATTAGTGGACATTTGTTATCTTAAACACAGGGAGACTAACACACTCATAATAAGAAGGAGCCCAAAAATGTAATTTGGGATTGGTGCGGTAGTTCAATAATAATTCTCTAGTGGAATGAATTATTATTGATAAAATTAAGTTGTGTGTTCGGGGCGAACACGGGATGCTTAATTTTATCGGGAGACCAAAACCAATTCCTCCTCTCGGTCCCTATTGTAGCCTCTTAATTATAGAGTACTATACCCACCTTCTTACCCATCCTGTAGGGGGCCGGCCAAGCTAGCTTGGAGACCAAGCTAGGGTCGGCCATGTTTTGGTTCATGGGTGAATTCATGTGGCCGTCCCTAGCTTGAACTCAAGCTTAGGTGGCCGGCCCTATTAAAATAAAAAGGAATTTTATTTTTAAAATTTTTCTCATGTGGATAACATGATTTAAAAGAGAGTTTAAAAATTTAAATCTTTCCTTTTATAAGATTCTACAAAAGATTAAGAGAAGAGTTAAATCTTTTTTCTTATTTGTAGATTAAAAGGTTGATTTTAATTTTGGTAAAAACTTTCCTTTTAATCATGTTCATGATTTAAAAGAGAGTTTAAAAATTAAATATCTCTTTTATAAAGTTTCTACAAGGATTAAGAAAAGATTAGATATCTTTCCTTATTTGTAGATTGGAAGAGATTTTAATTTTTTAAAGATAACTTTCTTTTTATCCACATGTTTAAAAGAAATATTTTAATTTATAAAATTTCCTTTTTATTGACCATCATGAAGGGAAAATTATTAGAGAAATTTTTTATAAAATTTCCGGAAACAAATTAGGAAAATTTTAATTCTTGATTGAATTAAATTTCCTTTGCTTGGTTTAAAGTGGCCGGCCACATTGTTGATGAGAAAAAAAATTATTTTTAATTAAATAAATTTTCCTTATCAATGGCAAATGAATTAAGGAAATTTTTATTTAAATTTCCTTATTTGCCAAGGCCAAGGATTATAAAAGAGAGGGTAGAGGTGCCTTCATGGCTAACAACTCTATTATTTTTCCTCTCTCTTTTTCTTCCTTGGTCATCCTCTCCTCCTTTCTTCTCTTTGATGGCCGAACCTCATCCTTCTTGTGGAGACTCATATGGTGGCCGGATCAAGTTTAGAGAAGAAGAAGAAGAAGGAGAGAAAGAAAACTTTGTTTCTAGCATCCCTTGGAGCATGGTGGTAGTGGCCGAACCTCTTCATCCTAGAAGAAGTTTTGATGGCCGAAACTTGCAAGGAAAAAGAAGGTGCTTGGTGGTTCTCATCTCGGAAGATCGTTGCCCACACAACGTCCGAGGTTAGAAGAGGAATACGGTAAAAGATCAAGGTATAACTAGTAATTTTTCTTTCCGCATCATACTAGTTATTTTTGGAAATAATACTAAATACAAGAGGCATACGATTCTAGAGTTTCGAATTTGTTTTCGATATAGTGTTCTTTTGTTTTTCTTTTCCTTGTGATTTGATTGTTCTTTTCGGTTAACCTAAAGTTATTTTAGGAAATTAAATATTAGCTTTCTATAAAAGGTTTTGTCTAGTCGGTGGTGGTTGCTCCCATATCCAAGAAGGCCATGTGCCTCGCCACGTCAGTACTGGGAACCGATTATGGAAATTAATATTTAATGGAATTAATAACTTAAGGTGACTTGGGTCGAACGTGTTAAGTTCCGCAGGAGATCCAAGTCAAAACCTAAAAGAACAAATAGATTAAGTTTTGGATCAAACGTGTTAAGTTCCGCAGGCGATCCAAAATTTAATTTAAAAGAACACATGGTAGCTAGAAAAAGGTTCAGACCTTTGTACAAAATTTTTGTACAGTGGAACCTCTAGGCTTTCCGAGTAGCAACCAACAATTGGTATCAGAGCTAGGGTTTTGCCTCTGTGTATTTGGTATTTTTTTAATTATGCACATGTCATACATAATTTAGGCAGGATAATAGTAGGATGTGCTAACTTTGTGGATGCAGGATCCAACTATTATGGCTTATAGTTTTATGTGTGTGATTTGACCCTTGGACATGTCAAGGGCATTTATATGTGTGTGCATGATTGTATTATAAAATACAGCAGGAGCTGTATTTAGTTTTATTAGGATTTTATTTTTGATCTAGATACATGTACATTCCTTTTATGGAATATAGGATCAAAATTGTGAAATTCTATTTATGTCGCGGATCGAATCTTGCAAAGCGTGGAACCTTCTAAGGACCAGAGGCGCAGCGGAACAGCTAGACCCGATGGCGGTGGCCAAATATGGCAGCAGCTTTGGATGACAACACACGGAGGACAACTAGAGATAAAAGCCATAATAGTTGAAAATTAGATTTTCTATTTATTGCTTTTATATTGTGTGTGCATGTTAGTTACAAGTTTAGTAGGTTAGCATAGTTAAAATTCCTCATTAATAAATAACTAAGTGGGAGAGGATTTTAAGTAAATCCCATGGTCTCCATTATTGGTTTGTAAGTGATGCAAACAAGCTTGCGTTGGCTCAAGTGCCTTCCTCCATAACGGATGAGCTAGTTTGCGATCACTAGAACAGACTTCCATTTTGGATGACTATAGGAAGTTAATTAAGGCGTGTGATCTTCCCCAACGGAAGGGCATAATCTTATTAATGGACTTAGTGTCAAGTAATGGTATACACTTAGACACATCTAATAGTATCCTCCCATCGGAGTCACTGTTATTATTTGTGTGACCAAATGAAACCAACTATTAATTTGTCATAAAACTAGGTTGACAAGATAATAAAATTAAAGGGTTAAAACCCCTCTTACAAATGATTGATTTTGTATACGTCCACACTAACGTGGCATACAAAATTAACGGTGTTTGAGATAATTTTATTTGTCATAAAGTTACGTTGACAAGATATTTAATGGGTAAAACCCTCCTCTTACAAATGTTGATTTTGTATACGTCCACACTAACGTGGCATGCAAAATTTACGGTGTTTTGAGGTGTTGGTAAATTTAAATAGTATTGTTAGAGGAATCAATATTATTTTAAATTTAGAAGTCTTGACCAAATATTTGATTAAAGATAGACCAACTATTAATTTTATTCGTCATAAAGTAAGGTTGACGAGATAATAAAATTAAATGATAAAATTTCCTCTTTGAATTTGTATACGTCCACACTAACGTGACATACAAAATTCATGGGGATTTTTTCTTAACCAAATATTTTTGTGATTCTTAGGATGATGGTCAATCCCTAGCTGATATACTTTAGGATAGACTTAGTGGTCCCAATTATAATTGATTGGAAATAGGATTTGGACATTAAGGTAGACTGTCCTCTTAGAACTAAGAACAATATAGGTGTATTTTATTCATTAGTTGAAACATGTTTAGTGGTGTTATCTACCAGAACCTGGAGTGTAGATACAGATGCCATTAATCATGGGTTCTAGGAAACTCGACAACTAAATGAAAATAAAAACACCGTCCACATGGGCACTGCTGTAAAAGTGGCAGCTGTTGCAGTGGGAGATGTTTATCTTTTGATAAAAATAAAACATGGATTTTTGAGTAATTGTCTTTACGCACCAAGTTTAGAAAGAACTAGTTTTCAGTTTCTAAACTATTCAAAGAACATGATATTCTGCCTCTTTTAATAACAAAGTTGTTATTAAGAAAAAGAGGGAAGTTATCTGTTCTGGTACGTTGGTTGGCAATTTATAAATCCAATAACTCTCACGATGCAACAAATGGAAATTAGTAACACATCTTCTAACTTTAAGAGAAAGTAACCTTCGGAAATGAACCAATTATATCTTTGGCATCTAAGGCTAGGTTATATTAACTTGAGTATGATTCATTGGTAGCTGATGAACTTTTGGGTTCATTAGTAGTGGAAATCTTTCCAACCTGCGAGTCTTACTTGGAAGGAAAAATAACCAAGAAGCTTTCAAGTCTAAGGGGTATGGAGTCAAAGATATGTTGAAATTGGTTCATTCTGATTTGTGTGATCCTATGACTATCCAAGCAAGAGGTTGTTTCAAATATTTCGTCTATTTTATAGACAACTATTTGATATACGGATACATTTACTTGATGTGCCACAAGTCTAAGTACTTTGATTAGTTCAAAGAGTATGAGGCTGATGTGGAGAAATGTCAAGGTAAAAGTATCAAGACACTACAGTGAGATCGTAGTGGCAAGTACCTCTTGGGAGAATTTAGGAGTCACTTATCAGAAGTAGGGATTCAATCCCAACTAACTACACCTAGGTATATCCCAACAGAATGGTGTAGAAAAAGGAAGGTATAGGACTCTTATGGAAATAAGTAGATTGATGATGAGTTATTTAGAAAATTACCAAATTCATTTTAAGGATATACACTGGAAACGGAAGTGAACATAGTACCTTCAAATTCATAACTCTCTACTCATATAGAATTCTGAATAAGCGTAAGCCTATTTTGAAGCATATTCGGATTTGGAGTACTTTATCTGAAGAGAGACAATGATAAGTTGGACAGAATTCACTTGTTTGTGGGTTATCCTAGAGAAATGAAAGTAGGTTTATAGTCTTAAAAATCGAAGGTCATTATTAGCATCAATGATCGATTTTTAGAAAAGAACTAAGTAATAAACCTCATGCCCATAAGAAAATTTATTCTTAAGGAAATAATAAAAGACATGTCTAATCTAGTACCAACTGTACAAGATGAGATACCACAAGAAACTGCAACACGTATCACAAATGATACACAATTGCAGTGCCTCATCGTAGTGGGAGGGTTGTTAGGCAACCTAAAAGATTTATGTTTTGGGAGAGTTTTGGACTCGATCCCTGGAGGACATGAATCGATCTCCGGACATATAATGAAGCACTCCAAGATAAAGATGCAATATCTTGGCAAAGAGTAATGAATAATGTAATTAGAATATATGTATTCTAATAAAATCGGAAGCTTATAGAACCACCAAATGGTATAAAAGCCTTTGGGTGTAAAAGGTCTATATTAGGAAAAGAGGGATAGCAGGAAGGTAGAAACTCTCAAAGCAAGGCTAGATGAAAAGGAAACTTTTTCACGGTAGCCATGCTTAAGTCTATCCGATTCTTTTATCTATTTGGCAAGTGGATGTCAAGGCATTCCTTAATGGAAGTCTTGAAGAAAACATCCATATAAAGCAACGAAGGGTTCATTGCAAAGGGCTAAGAGCATCTTGTATTCGATCTATGGACTGAGGCAAAGCTTCAAGGTCTTGGAACATCCGGTTTATTAAAGTAATCCAGATCTATGGATTTAGTAATCAGATAAGTCTTGTGTATACAAAAGATGTGATGGAAATGTGGTGGTATTTCTTGTACTATACTTAGATAACATTTTTGGTAGTTGGAAACAATATCAAAATGTTGTCAGAAGTAAGGGTATGGTTGTCCAAACAATTCGATATAAAGGACTTGGGAGAATGTATATATTCTTGAGATCAAAGTAATAAGGGATCGCAAGAAAAGAATATTTTACTTATCCCAAGCTTCATACATCGGAAAAATCCTTGCTCATTTTAAGCATACAAAACTCTAAGAAAGGTTTCTTACCTTTTCAGGATGGAGTAACTTTATCTAAAGATATGTCTCTGTAGACATCAAAGGAGATAAAGGAAATAAAGGCAGTTCTTTATTCTAAGACTGTTGGAAGCCTAATGTATGCTATGCGAGATAAAATCTGTTTTGCCAAGGGCATAGTTAGCAGATATCAAAGTAACCCAGGAAGCAAAGCATATATTGTAGTACCTTAGAGCCACTAGAGATTATATGCTAGCTGTTAATTTAATCCTTGTGGGTTGCATGGATTTTGACTTCCAATCGGATAGGGACAATAATAAGTCAACCTCGGGGTTTTGTGTTTACTTTAGGAGGTAAAGTCATAACTATGGAAGAGTGATAAGCATAGGTGTTTTTCTGAACTCCACCATAGAAGCTTAGTATATGGCAAGCCTCTGAGGTAGCCATAAAAGCTAAATGACTCAATAACCTCAAGATAGACTTAGATATGATTTGGTTTATCCAAAATTATTACAATTTATTATAATAATGTTGGTGCAGTAGCAAACTTGAAGAAACCATAAGTCTATAAGGCAAGTAAACACAATAGAGCGCTTAGATTGCATCAGGTGATGACCTATAGATCCTTTCACTAAGGTCCTTAAGGCAAGAGCTTTTGATGGGCATGTTGAAGGGAGGGAATCAGATGTATGGCAGCTTAGTCTTTTAGTATAAGTGGGAGATTGTTAGAGTGTATACTAAAAGCCTAGCTTTTGGTATAAACATTTATCTAGAAATAAGAATCACATTGGTCAAATGTCTACATTTATGATAAATGTAGTTGTTCAATTAATTTATATTGTAGATAACATGGTGTGTGGTGTCACAGAGGATATGTACCTTATAAATTATAAACAGTAGCTCACGACCAAGATGGAAAGGAACAAATCATTTGAAGGTCGTAGTGTAATTAGGTATTAGTTTATCTTAACTATATAATTACACTAGTACACTTAGAGTGTATTGAGTAGGACCATTAGAGGTCATTTCTTTTATACTGACTTTATAAAGAAACAAAGACCTCAGTTATTATGGAAATGTGTGCTCTTAATCCTAATATAATAACAAGCACATATATTTGATATTTATTTCTTTAATTTGTCAATGGGTGAGATTTAGTTTGATGAATCAATAAACCCGATAAGTTGGGAAATGATATCACTTATAGTGTGTGTTGTTGATTATAGAAGGAAACTGTGTCCTAGAGATACTAGGTTGAGAATGTCCCCAAGAGGAGCTCAAAAGGATTGTCATGTTAAACCCTGCAGGTGGACTTAGTCCGACATGACGATGAAGTTGAGTGGTACTATTCTTGGAACTAGATATTAATTAAGTGAGTTGTCAGTAACTTACTTAATTAGTGGATATTTGTTATCTTAAACACAGGGAGACTAACACACTCATAATAAGAAGGAGCCCAAAAATGTAATTTGGGATTGGTGCGGTAGTTCAATAATAATTCTCTAGTGGAATGAATTATTATTGAGAAAATTAAGTTGTGTGTTCGGGGCTTAATTTTATCGGAGACCAAAACCAATTCCTCCTCTCGGTCCCTATTGTAGCCTCTTAATTATAGAGTACTATACCCACCTTCTTACCCATCCGATGGGGTCGCCAAGCTAGCTTGGAGACCAAGCTAGGGTCGGCCATGTTTTGGTTCATGGGTGAATTCATGTGGCCGGCCCTAGCTTGAACTCAAGCTTAGGTGGCCGGCCCTATTAAAATAAAAAGGAATTTTATTTTTAAAATTTTTCTCATATGGATAACATGATTTAAAAGAGAGTTTAAAAATTTAAATCTTTCCTTTTATAAGATTCTACAAAAGATTAAGAGAAGAGTTAAATCTTTTTTCTTATTTGTAGATTAAAAGGTTAATTTTAATTTTGGTAAAAACTTTCCTTTTAATCATGTTCATGTTTTAAAAGAGAGTTTAAAAATTAAATATCTCTTTTATAAAGCTTCTACAAGGATTAAGAAAAGATTAGATATCTTTCCTTATTTGTAGATTGGAAGAGATTTTAATTTTTTAAAGATAACTTTCTTTTTATCCACATGTTTAAAAGAAATATTTTAATTTATAAAATTTTCTTTTTATTGACCATCATGAAGGGAAAATTATTAGAGAATTTTTTTATAAAATTTCCGGAAACAAATTAGGAAAGTTTTAATTCTTGATTGAATTAAATTTCCTTTGCTTGGTTTAAAGTGGCCGACCACATTGTTGATGAGAAAAAAATTATTTTTAATTAAATAAATTTTCCTTATCAATGGCAAAAGAATTAAGGAAATTTTTATTTAAATTTCCTTATTTGCCAAGGCCAAGGATTATAAAAGAGAGGGTAGAGGTGCCTTCATGGCTAACAATTCTATTATTTTTCCTCTCTCTTTTTCTTCCTTGGTGTGGCCGGCCATCCTCTCCTCCTTTCTTCTCTTTGATGGCCGAACCTCATCCTTCTTGTGGAGACTCATATGGTGGCCAGATCAAGTTTAGAGAAGAAGAAGAAGAAGGAGAGAAAGAAAGCTTTGTTTCTAGCATCCCTTGGAGCATGGTGGTGGTGGCCGAACCTCTTCATCCTAGAAGAAGTTTTGATGGCCGAAACTTGCAAGGAAGAAGAAGGTGCTTAGTGGTTCTCATCTCGGAAGATCGTTGCCTACACAACGTCCGAGGTTAGAAGAGGAATACGGTAGAAGATCAAGAGGTTTTTCTAAAAGGTATAACTAGTAGTTTTTCTTTCCGCATCATACTAGTTATTTTTGGAAATAATACTAAATACAAAAGGCATACGATTCTAGAGTTTCGAATTTGTTTTCGATATAGTGTTCTTTTGTTTTTCTTTTCCTTGTGATTTGATTGTTCTTTTCGGTTAACCTAAAGTTATTTTAGGAAATTAAATATTAGCTTTCTATAAAAGGTTTTGTCTAGTCGGTGGTGGTTGCTCCCATATCCAAGAAGGCCATGTGCCTCGCCACGTCAGTACTGGGAACCGATTATGGAAATTAATATTTAATGGAATTAATAACTTAAGGTGACTTGGGTCGAACGTGTTAAATTCTGCAGGAGATCCAAGTCAAAACCTAAAAGAACAAATAGATTAAGTTTTGGATCAAACGTGTTAAGTTCCGCAGGCGATCCAAAATTTAATTTAAAAGAACACATGGTAGCTAGGAAAAGGTTCAGACCTTTGTACAAAATTTTTGTACAGTGGAACCTCTAGGCTTTCCGAGTAGCAACCAACACTTAGGACGAGATTGAAATTTGAAAACACCAACATCTACTCGACGAGGAATGAAGAAGTGATGAAAAAGACGAGGAGACAAGGGAAAATCTAACAGTTTGGATACCCCGATAAAACCCATAAGGATAGAAAAGGATTGAGGGACAAACTGATTAAGTGGAATATTAAAATAGAGGCTAACATTACAGAAAAAAGGGTGAAGAGGAAATCAAAAACCTTGTAGGACTTGATCTCGGAAGATAGATATACACCCTAAAGGAGGAAGATGCGGACCATCATGAGGAGTGGGACGGGTTATATAAGAAGGAAAACCATAGGTCACATGTAAATCCACTTCTTTTGTATCTATAAGATCGGAAACACACGAGAGAAACCAAGCAGGAGGGGAACTTGCCATAGTAGAAGGAAGAGAAATCAAGGGAGAGGAAGAGAGAAGTGGGAAGGCGAAAGCGAATAAACCTTTGTTTCCTTTCTTGCTAATAACCCCAAATAGGGCAAAGGAGAGAAGAAAACAAGAAAAGAAAAGGTACTCGGAATGCCAATCGTCATAAACGGGTGATAACATTAAAAGATAAAATCAAGAAAGAAAGGTGAAGTTAAGTAATCTTCCTTGAAAAATGCATAAAATTTTCCTAGATACAATTCTTAAGAAAGTTTGACGGATATAAAGGAAAATTGAGTAGATAATTATAAAGCTCGGATTATTTGGCAAGAGTTGGGTACAAGGTATTAGTTAATGGATAAGACTTAGTTAAATATTATCGAACGAGGTCCATAGATATGAATCGGGTGGTTCTGATAGATCGGCCGAGACAAAGACCACCCAAATGTGTCGACCAAAGGCTTACCGCGATGAGTCAAATAGCATACACTATTAATACATGAGATAATATACGTAGATATGAGCGTAGGTCGATCAAGTAAAATAAATCGACCGATGTTGAGAATATCATAATAAAACTACACCAGATCGGACGAGACATAACGGATCTTTGAAATATCGGACGGTACTTATCAGCCTTGATATATACTGTCCGGTCATGAGGAAACAATCTAAAACATAATAATCTGTTGGATGAGGTTGTATGATAACCAGCCAAGCAACATTTGACATATTTAAACAAAACAGATGACTATCATAAGAAAGAGTGAAATTAACAATGAAAAAGGGATAATCAGCTTCACATAAGTTTGTAAGATTGTCATCACAGAGTTTTGGTCCCCTTTTTTCTTTTACAAGAATTTGAATTTGAGTCATACTAAGGTCAGCTGAGGGTATAGATCAGGGGGCTTGTTCTCAATGAGTTTGCGACGATTTAGGAAATTAGGAGGAGGGTCGCGAGATAAGTAGCTCTCCTCTCGTAATTGTTGAATCGCCCCTTGAGCTCCCACAGTAAAGGATGATAAGATGGATTTCATGATCGGCCTATTGAATTAAGGAGATTCAATCATGGCGGTGGCCCGTTCCTTGTAACGAGTGTCTTCGTTCGCCTTGTAGACCACGAAAGCCGTTTGGGAAGTCTTCAGTTCATTCTCTTTAACAGAAAACTCGACTTTAACTGAATTAAGGGAGGTGTTCAAGGAAGTTATTTCATCTTCCTTCAGCTGCAGGGCTTTGAGTTTTTCAGCCAATTCTGCTTCATAATCAGCCCTTAGTTCGCCAATTTTGGAAGTCAATTCTTGGTTGAGATCTATAGCCGATTTGAATTATGCTTGAAGACTTTCAATCTGAGCTTCAAGTTGCTTCTTGGTAGTAGCAGAAAACACGGCAGAAGACAACTCAGTAACATGTTGTCTTAGCTTATCATTCTCGGACCTTAGTTTCTTGTTCTCATTATATAAATTGTACATCAGTCGAGATAAGCCCATGTTTTCTATCCATCGCTAGAAATATAATAAAAGGTCAGGAGATAACCACTAAGAAGTAGAGAGTAGACGTTAGTAAACATACCTGATTCTCCTTATGGGAGAAACGGTCAATTGCTTCAGAAGTATTGAGTTCTTCAAAAATGGGACGAACTTCATCCCAATCACCAGCGAAGGAACCTCCTAGCAATATGGGGAGGACAGGAATAGTAGAAGAACCAGCAGAAAAAGAGGAAGTAGGGATAGAGGGAGGAGCAAAGACTAAATAAGAAGAAGGTGAGGAGGGTAAAGATCCAGAAGTTGGAATAGATAGGGGAAAGGTGAAAGAGATATCACCAGAAGTACTGGCATTAGAGAAGGGTGAGGCAGGAAAACTAAGAGAAGGGTAGAGTTCGGCCAACGTGGGCTCATCAGAAGGAGGGTCAGCAGCCTTCTTTTTGACGGAGGAATTCTGGTAAGTTTGCACCCCGGGCGTTTGCCGGTAACAAGTTCAGCTATTGATTTATTGGGGCTACCAGAGGACGTGAGTTCAATGATGAGAAGAGGGGCAGATGAGGAAGCAGCAGCAGCCACTGGTGAGGTAACAGCGAGTAAAGAAATGACAAGGATCTCTGCAGAAGGACCTTCAGGAGCCTCAAGAGCATCAAGAACCCCCAAAGAGCTGGATGCTTCAGCTAAAGGAGTCGGCTCTTCGATTGAAGGGGAAGGAATAATAGCATCCAGAAGTTCGGCTTCTTTGGCATGAATTGCGTCCTCTTCCAGACGTAGTTCTTCATCAATCAAAGCGTCATAAAAGCTCTCCACTACATAGAAAAGAAAAATAGTTTAGTTAGTTAAAAGCAAGAAGAAAGAAACAAGGTATTACCTAAAGGGACTTGAGTATCAGGTTTGATGGGGCTTAAGCCAAATAGGTATAGAAGATAGACTCTTAGCCACTTGGGGATAAAAAGTCGATGACTTAACAACTTCTCACAATAAATAGGAAAAGAGGGATGAAGATGAAACTCCTTGACGTCGGGCAAGGGGGGCAAGAAGGATTTCCAGGCATGAGACCAAGGAATGAGTCTTGGAAACTTTATGAAGAAAAAATGGGATTTCCAAGCTTTGAGAGACGAGGGCATATCCTAAAAAAGAACCATTTTAGTCCGTGATTGAAACAAGAAAACACCAGGTTCCGAACACTTGGGATAAGAAAACATGAAGAAATTTTGGGGAGTAGGAGGAATATCTAGCAAACGAAACAGCATGTAAGTACCACATAGATAACGAAATGCGTTGGGAGCAAATTGTTGCAAAGGAATATCAAAATACTGGCTTAATTCAATCAAGAAAGAAGGAATGAGAAACCTTAAACCTCCTATCAACTGATCCTTGAAAAAAGTCACACAATTAGCAGGAGGATGATGAGGACGATCATCCGATGTTGGGATTATGATGCCATACTCCCGGGGAATTTCATACTGACGACGGATGGTTAGCCTAGCGTTTTTATCAAAAGAAGAAGACATGTGGATGTACCAAGGAGCAATTGTTTCCTCAGCCATGGACAAGAGTAGAGGCTAGTAAAACAACAGATTACTTACTGAAAACAAGAAAGAAGATCACCGAGAAACGGTGAGCACGGGGTTTGGTCGAAGACTACAGCGAGAAAAGAATGCTAAGGAAGAGAAAAGAAAGGACAAAGCTGAAAAGAAGATGAAGGGTTTAGGGTTTGAAGAACACACAACTGTCGTCAGATCAAAACGCTTTTATCTCAGCAGATGTTAAGGATCACAGGAAAAAGGCAAAGGCTTACGTGACATGGCAGCGAGAGAAAGTATGTGTCATATAATCATAAAGAGACATTTATATTGGATGTGACAGATTGGAACACGCTGGGTTGGTAACACCTCATTGTACGCTTATAACATTCTCTTACCCGAAGAAGAGCCAATCACCAACCAGGAAGTTTCGAAAGGAGATGTAATTAATTGGACATAATAAAGTGAAAAGGACTGAATTTTGACTAAGCCCAGGCTAAGGACAAAAACATTTAAGGATAGAGATTAAGGTGAATAACAGATTTTAAATTAACATCCTTATAAAATGCAAACTAGCATTGATCAAAATAATTTTATATTAGCCGGCATAACTTTGGTTATGCTAGACAAGTATAATATCAGTTTAAATAACATTGTTTATAATCAACATGACAATACCAGCCGGTGTAATGTTAGTTACAATAGGGTGGTCTTGTTTATGACAGATAAGCTAATATTGGTTTGTATAATATAGTTATAGTATAGAAATGTTCCAATGGTCAAAATAGCCTCGACCATGATAAATGATACATAGGATATACGAAGGGGTAATGAACACAACATCACATTTATTCTTATAAATCAGAAGGATTCAATAGAATCACTTAATTCAATACAAAAGTTTGTTTTTACAATTAGAATCTGGTCAGGTACATGACATTACAGTTCCCCTCAGAATATTAAACCTTAAACAGATAACAAAAATTTACAAACATAAGCCCTTGAGATGCTCAGAAAGTTTTAGTCCCACTATAGTCAAACTTACCATGGAGCAGAAGTGGAAACATTTTACCCAACGCAGAGGAAGCTCTTCTGAGCTTGTCAAGGCACAGAAGTGGCAATATTTTGCCCGGGACAATGAGGATTGTGGAGCAGAAAGATTCGAGGGAAAGGGGAAGGGGATAGATCTATTCAGACCATGATGGAAAAGTAGTTGAAAGAGCCTCCCCCCAAGCCGTGGAGTTCTGCAACTAGAGCCACCCAACTTAGCCCATCAGTAATATGTGTTGTGCCCTTCTCACGACATCCATGGGCTATTTAGTTGGCTCCCCATGAGTAACGAAAACCTCTTTGAAGTTTCTTGAGCCTGCAGAGCCTTGGCACCTTTGGATGAAAAGTCTGGACTTTGAAAAACTTCATCTCTTGAGACAGTCCCTTGAACCCTAGAGTTAGCCGAAATAAAAATTTGAATAAACTCATATATAGATCTCGCCTTGTCCGACAAAAGTCGCCTCCAAAGAGGAGGATCCAAGACCATAACCTTAGCAATGAAAGTTAGCAAGGAAGGAAAAGAACTAAGATGGGTGGTGAACGAAGAGAAGGTTGTAACCCTATTTAAAGGATCAAAGGAACCAAGGAATCATTGTACTGAAGTTCACGGGATTAATATACTTAGTTTCATCAGATAGTTGTACACAAAATCTGTGAGGTCATTTCAATATCTGGGGCAGAGTCACGGGTAGGAAAAGACAAAATCAGACTTATGTCTAGTCAGTCGTCTACACCTTCTTCGACTAGACTTGAAGAGAAGGCTAGTGATATGGGTTAGGTTTCATGGGTCCCCGATAAGAAGGGGAAAGGATATAACCAAACGGAGAAGGTAGGCTAATATCGGCCGGGATATCGACCGAAATATACTTCCCAGGAGGAAGACCCATATCAATTAGCATATACCTCAAAGGAAGTAGGCTAATATCGGCCGGGATATACCTCAAAAGGAGGTAGGTTTGTATCGACTGAAATATGCTTCCCAGGAAGAAGACCCATATCAATTGGCATATACCTCAAAGGAGGTAGGCTAATATCGGCCGGGATATACCTCAAAAGGAGGTAGGTCTGTATCGACCGAAATATGCTTCCCAGGAGGAAGACCCATATCAATTAGCATATATACCTCAAAGGAGGTAGGCTAATATCGGCCGGGATATACCTTAAAAGGAGGTAGGTTTGTATCGGTCAATTGGCATATACCTCAAAGGAGGTAGGCTAATATCGGCCGGGATATACCTCAAAAGGAGGTAGGTCTGTATCGACCGAAATATGCTTCCCAGGAGGAAGACCCATATCAATTAGCATATACCCCAAAAGAGGTAGGATAATATCGGCCGAGATATACCTCAAAAGGAGGTAGGTTTGTATTGACCGAAATATGCTTCCCAGGAGGAAGACCCATATCAATTAGCATATACCTCAAAGGAAGTAGGCTAATATCGGCCGGGATATACTTCAAAAGGAGGTAGGTCTGTATTGACCGAAATATGCTTCCAAGGAGGAGGATCCATATCAATTAGCATATACCTCAAAGGAGGTAGGCTAATATCAGCCAAGATATACCTCAAAGGAGGTAGGTTTGTATCGACCGAAATATGCCTCCAAGAAGGAAGACCAATATCGGCCGGGATACGTCTTTAAGGAGGCAGGTCGATATCGATCTAAACATGCCTTTAAGAAGAAAAGCCAAGACCGGCCGGTTGACCAATACCTTGGAAAGATACTTGATAAAATATAGCCTAGTGATAGTTAGGATAATTAACATAGAAGGGCGCCGACAGAAGCCTCATGAGGAATAATAATCATTAACTAAACCTAGTCATGATTAACTTCGACCGATACAAGGAACATTGGTATATTGAGATATCCATGATATAATAGAAGCAGGAGGGGCGGGAAGAAACGATAGAAACACTTTAAAGGGACTCATGAGATAGGATAGAGGTAAATATTTCAAATAAGATAATTAATGAAGATATCTGCAATATGTGACTATATGACAGGTATTATATATTTTGGCGGGAAATGTGTTTTTAAATTGTTTTACAGGTGCTAAACGACAAAAAAGGTACATCTGGGGTACAAGAAAGATTCCTTAAAAGTCATTCACCACAAGTACGCAGCTTATGTCATCTCATAACAAACTCTAACAAACCGGGGTCCACTTCATGACTATGGAGATTATATGAAGTGGTATAAAAAGGGGAATCCTCTCCGTTGGCTAGGTAAGTTCACATCATCACGCACATTCGTAACCCTAATTTTCGACTACTGTTCATCTTCTTCTTCCACACCAAGAAAGATCACTGACTTGAGCGTCGGAGGGCCTAGCCAGGGATTCCCATCCCGGTCCTAGGTCACTGACTAGTGTTGGCTGGTCTCTTGTGCGCAGGAGTTCTTGGAAGCTCCGGATATGGTTTTCTCTTTGATTGGATCTCTCTCTCGTCACCGGGTCTTCGCGCAAGGAGGGCATTGGGTGATCCTATTCTTCCCGATCCACTTTGGGTTTCTCGGATCAGCGTTCTCTAGGCTTTCTTCTCCATCAACAGTGGGTTTCTTCTTCCGGATCTCCGTCTTGTCCAGCTTCTTAGACAGGATCACTAGTAAAACTGAAAGTTTTGAAAATAATTTTGTAACGCCCGAAAAATTCTCAAAACTGTTTTAGAAATATAGTATGATTTTTCTGGAATTTTTAGATATTTTTCCGGAATTTTCCGAGTAGCGGAAGTAGCAAAAACAATTAGGAAACGAAAATGGCCTAGGCGGGAATCGAACCCGAGACCTATGGGTTGAGGGATAATGCTAGTAACCAGTGAACCCAGCAGGGCCGTGCTGAAAGGAAAGGGGAACAATTTAATTTATATTAGAGTTGGGCCTAGTTACCCACTTAATATAAATAAGAACTTAAGTTGGGGTTTGGTTTATTTTAAGTTGGTTCGGCAATTCCCCCTCACAAAAACCTCACGCCGATCCTCTCCAAACCCTCAACGCCGAACACCCCTCTTCCTCCTCCTCTCTCGGCGCCCAAGCCACAAGGGCTCTCGGATCACTTTCCGGCGAGGACTCCAACACGAAAAAGGTTCATCTCAGCGAGAGGAACGCGAAGACGTGAACGGATCGTCGAGAGGATCAGTTTTCCGGAAAACCTAGCGGATAGAATCGTAAGAAATTACGATCAAGAGGTAAGAAACCCCTCACCTGCAGTATAATAGTTTCCGCTTGAGTTTTTATGCTCTAGTTAGGATGTATGCAGATTTTTATCGATACCTAGGGTGTATTTAGCTCTCTTCGCCAATTAGGGATTAGTTTAGCGCTTTTAGATGGGCCGAATACGTCTATTCTCCTTCAGTTGGGGATCATAGACGCTGTTGGGTGCCTAGAAGCGATTCCCTAATGGAGAGGAGGGTTTAGGCACACCAAGTGTTCGATAAAATGATTAGATCAGCTAAAATGCAACTTAGGCATTTTAACAGCTTAGATAAATGCATTAGAAGCATTTAAACCAGTAAAATAGTTATTTCAGCTTATATGGATTAGATATCCAATGGGTGGGCTCCCATAGTCGCCTCTAGGTTCAGATAACCTAGTCCTAGGTTCAGATAACCTAGTTATTTTCAGTGGCACTGTACTGGATTAGATATCCATTGGGTTGGGCTCCCACAATCGTCCCTAGGTTTAGATAACCTAGTTAACCCTACTAAATTCGGGACTTGCAAACCCGGGTCTAGTTAGGGATGTGCGCAACAGCATGTTTATTATTTTCACTTATTATGTATTAGTTTCAAACTCAAAATCAGATATGCTAGTGGAGTTTGTTTTCAGATACTGTTTTAGTTCCAGTTAGCTTAACTTATGATTAGCTTAGTGTTATTACTTGCTATGCCATGATTCCAGTGTATATGCCATGCTTATATGTTATGCCATTAGATTTCAAGATGCCATGGTTTAGCTTTTCAGTGCATGTTTTCAAATAGCATGATTTAAATCCATGATTGCATCGTTGCATGTTTTTGTGAGGTAGATGGTTTCTTACTAAGCTTTAAGCTTACAGATTCTATTTTTCCTTATATTGCAGATAAGGGTAAAGGAAAGATGGACTAGCGGAGGAAGTCGAGGGCAATGCGAAGATGGTGTGTGTGGCAGGAACTGGAATGAAAGATCTTAGGGATCTAACGAGCTTCATTTATACATTAGAACTCTTTAGCATTTACTTTCAGCACTTTCAGTTTATTAGTTTGATACTGTCGTTTTCATGCACGTTAAGTTGTTAAAATGTGTTTTAGTGAGTGAAATGCCATGAACCAGTTTAGAATTGCCACTACCTGTTATTAGAATAGTTTATTATGCAGTAGGTAGTTGTTGGATTGTATTTTGGCACACCGGAGTCCTGAAATCAGAGTTCCCGGCCGAAATCAGACACTGATCGGTCCCCAGACCGATCAGTGCCTGGTCTGCCGACCAATCCAGCACGGGACAGGAGCGAACCCAGATTCTGCAGGTTTAAGGATCGGTCAGCCGACTGATCCAGGTGCGAACAGTAGCACCAAAAGCCACTGATCGGTCTACCGACCGATCAGGGCACTCCTGGATCGGTCTGTAGACCGATCCAGCCAGGAACAGAAGCAATGAAGCTTCAGGATCGGACAGCAGACCGATCCAGGGTCTTGTGACCGTACCAGTATCAGTAGATCGGTCTGTAAGGCGATTAGTTTATAAGAATCAATTAGTTAGCAAAAATTTTAATTAGCCCAGCTTTCCGCACAGTATAGCTTCAGTAGTTAATGTAGCGATCCGGCAATGTTCCATACTTCCTACACACACATCAGCATTGTACCTGCAGCTTCCAAGTAAGAATACCTCTACTCTCTTTATTGTTCTTGTTTATAGTTACAGTTCATGTTATATGCTTATTGCCGATTAGTACATGATAGTTTAAACATGATGTCAGAAATTATATAACTGTGATAGTATTAGTTATACATATGTTCTCTATGTCATTAGAAATGGCACGAGGACGCCCAGCTAGAAGGGCACTAGCTACTGAGCCCCAGCAGGAGGCAGGCAGTTCACTGAACAGCAACAGAGATAGCCACCTTAAAGGCTAATCAGTAAAGTACCCCATTTGACAACTCCGGTAGTCTTAGAGGTTCCACCAGTCCAACCTGTCCCAGCAGCTGAGCCAAGGAAGGAAGCCTATCTAATCCAGTGGCAATGAGTCAAGCCGAGAACTTCTCGGCACTAGTGAACCATGGGATGCTCAAGCCTGGTTCAAAACACTGGAGAGCACGAGAGAAGGTGAAGTGTGCCTCCTTCGCTTGATAGGAGATGCACGCATGTGGTGGGAAAGGATCAGAACGAAGCGCCCCGTGAATCAGATGTCATGGGGGGACTTCGAGAGGGAATTCTTCGAGGAGTTCTTTCACATGCGGGTTACAAACCGCCACTACGACGAGTTCACGGAGTTTCGTCGAGGCAACCTTTCAGGAAGCCGTGAAGAAATTCAACAGTTGGCTCGTCTATGTCAGAGTTAGTCGGCACCGAGAAGGAACGAGTCCGGTTGATGCTCAAGATGCCGAGGCCCGAGATAGCACGGAGGAGCTAGTGAGCGGTGCCTTGACCACGGAGCATTACCGAACAGCATGAAGCAGCGAAGCAAGTCTCCTCGAGTCCAAAGGCCAAGGAAGCTCTCACACTCAGAAACAGCAAGGCCACAACGGAAGCGCAAATCAGGGAGTGACCCAAGAGGAGGGCCATCTAGCAAGTTATCCAAAGTGTGCTACTTGTGGGAAATTCCACCCGGGGTAAGGGCGCACGAGGATGCTGAATGTGGACAAGAAGGGCACATGGCAGCACGAACAAGGTCTTCCTCCACAACAAGCAGATGGACAGCCAACTCGGTCGTATATGGCAGCGTCTAGAAGGCCCACATATCACGGCAGATTAGAAGCCCCCTATGGCGAACGAGGATCTACTCACTCACGGAGGACGTAGCAAATGCCTCGCACAGTCAGATTAGCATTTTTCAAGTCTCTCTATTTGATCGGGGCAACCCATTCATATATAGCCGGATGTTCTCAAAAATTAGAGGTACCCCGGAGATACTCCGCGCTACTTTCTTGGGAGAGATCATGGCGACGCTTAGGTCATTATAGCATGAGCTCTTTGCGATCCGATAGTGCTAGAAATGACCGACTATGACGTTATCTTCGAATGGACTTTTGGTCTAATCGCCTCTATCGAGTCACGCCCAACAAGCGGAAGCACGGTTCGAATCGTCGGAACCAAGGAGAAAGGCCAAGAGGTTTCTCTCTGAAACATTCTGGATGCAGGATTCTTAGCACACGAGTATCGGGACGAGGGACCAGCGCAGAGGTTCGAGTCGCTTACTACCTGACCTTCCCGAGGAGCTACCAGCTTAGCACGCAGAGATTGAATTTGAGATAGAGCTCATCCCGCACAAATCCAATTTCCAAGCGTCGCATGGCTCCCAGAATCAAGGAACTTGTGAGCAACTACAAGAGCTTCTTGACAAAGGTTTCATCCGAGAGTCACTCACCATGGGGAGCGCCGTGTTGTTCGTGAAGAAGAAGGATGGAAGCACTGCGTATAGACTACGGATCACCAACGGGTCACAATCAAAATGTATCCTCTTCCCGAATAGATGACCTATTCGATCAACTGAAGGGGCATCGGTGTTCTCTAAGGTAGATCTCAGATCAGGTTATCATCGTAAAGGTTAAAGAAGGGGATATACAAGACTAGATACGGACACTACGAGTTCGTGGTCATGCCCTTTGGCGTGAATCCAGCTACATTCATGGATCTCATGAACAGTATGGAGTATTTAGATAAGTTTGTTATTGTGTTTATCGATGACATTCTTATCTACTTCAGAACTCGGGAAGAACATGCGAGCACGAAACTAGTATTGCGAGACACTTCAAAGAGCCGCTTTACGCCAAGTTCACGAAATGTGAATTTGGCTAGATCAGTGTCCTTGGGTCACATCATCTCAAAGGATGGTATTATGGTGGATCCCAGCAAGATAGAAGCAGTATGTAACTGGAAGAGACCTAAGAGGATATTACAGGAAGTTTGTAGAGGATTTCTCCGTAGCCTCCCCACCGCTCTTACCGAAGAACGGAAATTCCGTGGGCGGAGCAAATGAGCTAAAAGGAGATTGACCGGTGCTCCTATTTTGGCTACACACAGACAGCTTTGATATCTATAGTGATGCCTCTAAGTTGGGACTAGGAGCGATACTGATGCAAAATGGCATCCAGACAACTCAAGGATTATGAGAAGAATTACCCTACTCATGACCTTGAGCTTCCATCTTCTCTCTCAAAATTTGGAGACATTACTTATATGGAGCTCGGCAGTGTGTCATCGTAGTCAAGTACTTCTTCACCGTATGATCCGAATATGCGACAGCAGTATGGCTTGAGATGGGTCAAGGAGCATAGACATCCTCTACCACCGTGGAAATCCAATAAGGTAGCAGGAGCAGTGCTACCATAGTGCCACTTAGCTCTGTAGCCCGTCACCGCCCTGAGGGAGATCGTGGATTTGGATCTCAACTCATCGCGATGCCTCTAACCCTGACAGGAGAGTCTACCTTGCTTGGTGATATCAACAATCACCAGTGATCGTGACCCCGAGGATTCAGAATCAAGCAAGGGCTGATGCAGAGAATCGCAGAGTGTCCGATAAGGCGCAAGTGTTGTATTTCCATGCACTGTTCGCATCGAGGAGGGAGACAGATTTGAGGTGAGGCTCACAGACTCTACATGTATCTGTGCTCCACCAAAATGTATCAAGACCCAAGAAACACTTGTGGTCTGTCTCGAAGACATCGACTGTTAGCATCCTCACACGGAGGGTCAAAGCATCAATGAACCATGGGGAGTTCTCGCACTACAGATTCCGCAATGAAAGTGGAGGATATCTCGATGGACTTTATAGTGGCTCAACCACAAATGGTTTTGATGCCATCCGGTAATAGTTGACAAATTGACCATCACCCACTTCCTAGCTATCAAGATATCCTACTCCATGGAGAAGCTAGCTCGGTTGTATCTCTGGGATCGCCGTATCACTGGAGTCCCACAATCATTTCCAGATAGACAAGGAGATTTACATCACACTCGTAAGTGTGTTCAATTCAATGGCACCCAATAAAACTAAAGATGCCTTTCCATCCCTGAGATGGTTTGAAGCGGCAACTGCACTCAAATATGCTCCGAGCCCAGCCCTAGATTCTGGGTGGGATTTGCGCCATCCGAGTCCAGCGAATCTACATCTGAGCATCGTGCCACCACTGCATGGCTTACTCCCATGAAGCACCCGGGCGGAGGTCACCAATGACTGCATGAGGAGTGGTGGAAATGAGCCAGAGCCAGAGCTAGCATGCTACCACTGCAGAAATGGCTACAAAGCCGACATTCGAGGATAGAGACAGCACAGCTGTCAAGAGCCTAAGGTCTTGCACATGAGACCCTAGAGTTTCTAAAATGGGGACAGCTTTTTGGAGTAGCCATGAAGGGGAGTCATGCGCTTGGGAAGTGGCGTGCTAGCCCTGTATATGGGACCACCTTATCACGAAGGGTGTAGCATAGAGCTAGAGCCACTTTGAGCTGAGCTTGCCTGTCCACAATTGTCCTATGTCTTGAAGAAGCATGTCAGTACATATCGGTGATTGAGCCCATGGCAGTCCGTGATGATCTCAATGAGATTCGGCTATTCATAATAGACCGATGCGTTAAACATGAAACAAGGAAGTACCATTATCGTCACTGCCAAATCACTGAGCAGCAGAGGCGACTTGGGAGACAGAGTCCAGCATGAGACAGAAGTACCCAGAATTGTTCTAAGTTCGAGGACGAACTTTTTATAAGGTATGGGGGATTGTAACGCCCGAAAAATTCTCAAAACTGTTTTAGAAATATAGTATGATTTTTCTGGAATTTTTAGATATTTTTCCGGAATTTTCCGAGTAGCGGAAGTAGCAAAAACAATTAGGAAACGAAAATGGCCTAGGCGGGAATCGAACCCGAGACCTATGGGTTGAGGGATAATGCTAGTAACCAGTGAACCCAGCAGGGCCGTGCTGAAAGGAAAGGGGAACAATTTAATTTATATTAGAGTTGGGCCTAGTTACCCACTTAATATAAATAAGAACTTAAGTTGGGGTTTGGTTTATTTTAAGTTGGTTCGGCAATTCCCCCTCACAAAAACCTCACGCCGATCCTCTCCAAACCCTCAACGCCGAACACCCCTCTTCCTCCTCCTCTCTCGGCGCCCAAGCCACAAGGGCTCTCGGATCACTTTCCGGCGAGGACTCCAACACGAAAAAGGTTCATCTCAGCGAGAGGAACGCGAAGACGTGAACGGATCGTCGAGAGGATCAGTTTTCCGGAAAACCTAGCGGATAGAATCGTAAGAAATTACGATCAAGAGGTAAGAAACCCCTCACCTGCAGTATAATAGTTTCCGCTTGAGTTTTTATGCTCTAGTTAGGATGTATGCAGATTTTTATCGATACCTAGGGTGTATTTAGCTCTCTTCGCCAATTAGGGATTAGTTTAGCGCTTTTAGATGGGCCGAATACGTCTATTCTCCTTCAGTTGGGGATCATAGACGCTGTTGGGTGCCTAGAAGCGATTCCCTAATGGAGAGGAGGGTTTAGGCACACCAAGTGTTCGATAAAATGATTAGATCAGCTAAAATGCAACTTAGGCATTTTAACAGCTTAGATAAATGCATTAGAAGCATTTAAACCAGTAAAATAGTTATTTCAGCTTATATGGATTAGATATCCAATGGGTGGGCTCCCATAGTCGCCTCTAGGTTCAGATAACCTAGTCCTAGGTTCAGATAACCTAGTTTCAGCAAAACAGATTAGCTATTCAGTATTTTACTTTCAGTTGGCACTGTACTGGATTAGATATCCATTGGGTTGGGCTCCCACAGTCGTCCCTAGGTTTAGATAACCTAGTTAACCCTACTAAATTCGGGACTTGCAAACCCGGGTCTAGTTAGGGATGCGCGCACAGCAAAGTACGGTTGCCGGGCCCTACAGCATGTTTATTATTTTCACTTATTATGTATTAGTTTCAAACTCAAAATCAGATATGCTAGTGGAGTTTGTTTTTCAGTTACAGCTTTAGTTCCAGTTAGCTTAACTTATGATTAGCTTAGTGTTATTACTTGCTATGCCATGATTCCAGTGTATATGCCATGCTTATATGTTATGCCATTAGATTTCAGTATGCCATGGTTTAGCTTTTCAGTGCATGTTTTCAAATAGCATGATTTAAATCCATGATTGCATCGTTGCATGTTTTTGTGAGGTAGATGGTTTCTTACTAAGCTTTAAGCTTACAGATTCTATTTTTCCTTATACTGCAGATAAGGGTAAAGGAAAGATGGACTAGCAGAGGAAGCTGGAGGGCAATGCGAAGATGGTGTGTGTGGCAGGAACTGGAATGAAAGATCTTAGGGATCTAACGAGCTTCATTTATACATTAGAACTCTTTAGCATTTACTTTCAGCACTTTCAGTTTATTAGTTTGATACTGTCGTTTTCATGCACGTTAAGTTGTTAAAATGTGTTTTAGTGAGTGAAATGCCATGAACCAGTTTAGAATTGCCACTACCGTTATTAGAATAGTTTATTATGCAGTAGGTAGTTGTTGGATTGTATTTGCACCGAGTCCCTGAAATCGGAGTTCCCGAATCAGAATCGAGATCGGTCTCGACCGATCGTGCTACGAGATTGGATCGATCCGACCGATCGATGGATCAAGAGATATGATCTCCTCAGGATCGATCACCGACCGATCTCAAGATAGAGTCTCAAGAGATTTAGTACATCGGATCGGCATTGTCGATCGATTATACTGGATCGGTTCGCCGATCCGATTCCTCGCTGGATCGGGTCCGACCGATCCAAAGACGATAGCGAACCCAGATTCAGAAGTTTAAGGATCGGCCACCACCGATCCAAAGTCAAAGCACTGAAGCACGATCGGTCTCCGACCGATCAGGCACTCTGACTCGATCGATGAGACCGATCCGATGAAGGCAATGAAGCTTCGGATCGACAGACGGAGACCGATCCAGGTCTTGTGACCGCATGTCGATGAGATCTCGCCCTAGGCGATTAGTTTATAAGAATCAATTAGTTAGCAAAAATTTTAATTAGCCCAGCTTTCCGCGCAGTATAGCTTAGTAGTATTGTAGCGATTCGCCTTACAGCTTAGTACCCAGAAGGCGGGTCGTTACAAATTTTCCTAGAATTTTAAAACATGATTTTGAAAAACTTAATAAAAGGAGTAATTTTGAAAAACTTAAAATCTATTCTATTATGCACATACCTAATTATCTTCTAAGTGTGCTGAACTCAAGTTCAGGTAAGGGTTTTATGAAAATGTCTGCTAGGTTTGATTTGGATTCAATATAGTCAAATACAATATCACCCCTAGCTACATGATCCCTTACAAAGTGATGCTTAACTTCTATGTGTTTAGTCCTTGAGTGGTGTATTGGATTTTTGGTTAAGTTTATTGAACTTATGATATCAATTGAGATTTTTATATTTTTAAATTCTAGTTGATAATCTCTTAAGGTATGCATCATCCATAATAGTTGAGATGCACATTCACCCATGACTGTATTTTGCTTCAGTGGTAGATAAGACAACACAGTGTTGCTTTCTGCTGGACCAACTTACTAGGCATTGACCTAGAAGTTGGCAGCTACCACTTGTATTTTTTCTATCTAGTTTACACCCAGCATAGTCTGAGTCAGAATACCCAACTAGGTCAAACATGCTAGTCCTAGGGTACCAAAATCCTACATTTAGAGTTCCCTTAATGTATCTTTGTATTCTTTTTATATTGGTTAAGTGTGATTCTTTTGAACACGATTGGTATCTAGCACATATACTTACTGTAAATAAAATATTAGGTCAACTTGTCGTTAGATATACTAGACTTCCTATTGCACTCCTATAATATTTCAAATCTACAAGTTTTCCTTCTAAGTCAGAGTCAATTTTAATATTAGTTGCCATTGGAGTATTTATATTTTTAGAGTTTTCTATTCCAAACTTTTTAATTAATTCTTTAGCGTATTTGGTTTGAAAAATATGAATTCCTTCTTTTGTTTGTTTTATTTGTAAACCTAATAAAAAAATTAAGTTCTCCTACTAGGCTCATTTCAAATTTATTTTCCATTACTTTAGTAAATTCTTTTAGGAATTTAGTATTTGTTGAGCCAAAGATGATGCCATCTACATAAATTTGAGCTATAAAGATATCTTTTTTAAGGTTTTAACAAATAGGGTTTAGTCTATTTGGCCTTGGTTAAATCCCTTAGATATTAGGTATATTGAAAGTCATTCATACCATGCCTTAGGTGCTTATTTTAATCCATATAAAGCTTTCTTTAACATAAGGACATAGTTTGGGTGATCTAGATCTTCAAATCTTAGGGGTTGATTTATATAAACTTCTTCTTAATGAACTTGTTTAGGAATGCATATTTTACATCCATTTGGTATAACTTGAATCCTTTATTTGCTGCATAGGTTAGCAGCATCCTTATGGATTCAAGTCTGGCTACGGGTGTATAGGTTTCGTCATAATTTAACCCTTTGGTTGGATCGAAAGCGCTAGAGGGGGGGTGAATAGTGCTCATGGCTTTCACATTCATTTCGAAAAACTTCAATTAAATACGCAGCAGAATAATAAAACACAAACACAAACACCAAGGATTTTATTTGGTTCGGAGCCTATGGCGACTCCTACTCCAAGGCCCACGTTCGTTGAGCATTTACTTCAGGCAATCACTATCAATTTGGAAGTCACAATTTGAAGTACAATATAAACAAAAAACTTATACTGACAAACAAGGAATTAGTAAACTTGAAGCTTCTGGTCGTCGGAGTCGAGTTGCAGCTTTATCGGATCATCCTTTGAGCAGCAAATGGAAGAAAGATTGTGTTTTCAGTTGTCTCTTTGCTGCTGCTCAAGACATGCTTATATAGCCTGTTGAGGGCACCCTCAATAGCATGGAGGGCGCCTCCAACCCCTCTGGATCTGTAGCGTGGATAAGCTCCGCTTCACCCGCAGCCTATCCGCCCGAGGGCGCCTCCATGCCCATGGAGGGCGCCTTCCATCCAGCGTCCAAGGCGCCCTCAAGCCCCATGGAGGGCACCCTTGGCCTGCTTCCTGCGTTGCTTTGGCCAAGGCACCCGAGGCGCCTCTAATTTCCATGGAGGGCGCCTCGCACACTATTCATCCGGGCTTTTAGTACTTTTTCATTCCCTGCAAGATATGTTTGAACAAAATACAAAACATATCCTACAAAATAGAGTTAGCACAAATAAAATAAGATTAATATAAGAATTTGACAACCATCAGACTATCCGGTTCTGACTTTGAATTTTCATCCAAACACCATTGATCGAACCGACGCCTACTGTTTCCTCACCGGGGAACATGTTCTCACCTACTCCACTCAGGAGAGTTTACCTATTGCTAGACCTATCCTCCAGATTGACTGGACTTTTACTCAGTGCCCGAGGCTCCAGGACTTTCTGCTAGATGTTTACTCCACGACCCGTCTAGTCTTCCACCCAGTTCGCGACACCAGGATTTTCCACCTAGAGTCCCAAACTCTAGGGTTTTTGCTCGAAGCCCTCGACCTGCCAAGACTTTTCGCCTAGGGTTACCACCCCCTAGGGTTTTCCCTTTGCCTAATCGTAGCTAGGACTTTTGCCTAAGTACACTTAGAACTTTCCTATAAACTCATTCAAACATGTTAAACCACAAATAGCCTTAACTTTGAACCCTTTGCCATTTATCAAAACTCAAGTTCGATCATCAGATGCTTCCTGCACCAACAATCTCCTCATTTTTGATTATGGCAATAAAATTCAAAGTTAAGTAAAATATGAAAGTAGCGTACAAGCATAAAATCAAGATTCAAGTGCAATCAAGTGGAAAAAAACATGTAGGTGCAAAAAATATAAACATTTAGTTGCAACTTGTTTGTATCTCCCCCTTAATCACTTATTTACTTAACTTTCACTTTCCTCTCCCCCTTTGCCATATATCAAAAATATTACTTAAAAAGGAGAAAAAAAAATGGAAAGATAGGAAATATTAAACTCCCCCTCAAAGGTAGCTCTTAATTAAATATAATTTTGCAAGAAGAAGGAAAAATTTGAAAGAGACTTTAATTAAATATTAAAAATACCTTATCTTTAAGGGATTTTAGACATAGGTAAGCACAAGCTTTAAGCTAAGTTGATTAAACACTTAGCTTTAAAAGTACTCAACTTAAATAAAGATTCTGATAAAAGTTTTAGCTTAGTCAAGTATTTAGTAAAACCTTTTGATAAAAATACTTTTGACAAACTCTAAGCTTAAAAACTAATTTAACATTAAGCTTAATAATAATTCAAAAATTAAGCTTAAAAATAATTTTAATATTGAATAAACACTAAGTTTTAACAAAAGACTCAGCTAAATTTGTACTAAGCTTAAAAATAATTTGGTTAAAGATGAAAAAATAATTTCATTTTAACACAAGTTTAAAAATGTCTAAGTTTTAAAAATAATTTTAAGTAAAGTTTAAAAAAAACTTTTATTTGAAAAATACTTTTAAGAACTTGGCTTAATTTGAAAATTTTCTTTTACTTCCCCTTGACTAGTGCCAGTTAATTTTTGTAAACAAAATTTAAAGTCCTAGAGTACACGCATGAGTAACAAAATATCTACTTTTAAATAAATGTCTAACCTTTAGTTACTAGATGTTTACCATGAGGTAGCAACTTTCACTTGGTTAGTCAAATTAAGTATTCCAGTTAGTTTGACTAAGCATGGACAACTTAATTTTATTAATATGAGTTTGATATTTAATTCCCAGACTTATGTTGATGCATAGACATAAGCATTCTGAAGTCCAGACAGTACCCTATGCATCTCACACCATTCTAAGTGTCTTTCATACACAAGCAAGGTAATCCTAGTGTGCTTGTGAGATGCTCTGGTTGAAACTAGGGGTACATGCTTTCTAGGGGGTAGATACATAGGTTAAGTCCGAACTTTGAAAACTAACAAAATTAGGATTTTAAAAATATTTTTCCTAAAATTTAAAACTAAGATTGTCACTTTGAAACAACAATTAAAGAAGAACTAATTTTGAAAGTAAACTCTATTCTACTAAGCACATTCTTATTTGTCTTCTAAGTGCACTGAACTCAAGTTCAGGTAAGGGTTTTGTGAAAATGTCAGCTAGGTTTGATTTGGACTCAACATAGTTAAGTACAACGTCACCCTTAGCTACATGATCTCTTACAAAGTGATGTTTTACTTCTATGTGTTTAGTCCTTGAGTGATGAATTGAATTCTTGGTTAAGTTAATTGAACTTATATTATTAATTGAATTTTTGTATTTTTATATTCTAGTTGATAGTCTTTTAAGGCATGTATCATCCATAATAGTTGAGATGCACATTCCTTTAGGGCTATGCACTTAGCTTCAGTAGTGGATAAAGCAACACAGTGTTGATTTCTGCTTGACCAACTTACTAGGCATTGACCTAGAAATTGGCAACTACCACTTGTGCTTTTTCTATCAAGTTTGTATCCGACATAGTCTGAGTCAGAATAGCCAATTAGGTCAAAGGTGCAAGTCCTAGGGTACCAAAGCCCTACATTTAGGGTTCCCTTAATATATCTAAGTATTCTTTTAACATTTGTTAGATGTGACTCTTTTGCACAAGATTGGTATCTTGCGCATATACCTACTGTAAACGAATATCGGGTTGACTTACAGTTAGGTAGAGTAAACTCCCTATCGCACTTTGGTAATATTTTAAGTCTACTGGTTTTCCTTCTAAATCAGAATCAATTTTTACATTAGTTGCCATTGGAGTATTTATATTTTTAGAATTTTCCATGCCAAATTTTCTAATTAATTCCTTAGCATATTTTGTTTGAAAAATATAAATTCCGTCTTTGGTTTGTTTAATTTGTAAGCCTAAAAAGAAGTTGAGTTCCCCAACTAAGCTCATTTTAAATTCTCTTTCCATTAATTTGGTAAATTCTTTCAAAAACTTAGTATTGGTTGAACCAAAAATTATATCATCTACGTAAATTTGGGCTATAAAGATGTCTTTTTCTAGGATTTTTACAAATAGGGTTTGATCTATTTGACCTTGTTTAAACCCCTTAGATATTAGATAAGTTGATAAGCGTTCATACCAAGCCCTATGTGCTTGTTTTAGTCCATATAGGACTTTCTTTAACCTAAAGACATGGTTTGGGTGGTCCAAGTCCTCAAATCCTGGGGGCTAATTTTGATGTAAATTTTCCTAGGTAGTCTTTAGTGTTTAGAATGTGGAATTTACATCCAAACACCTATAGATAATTTAGGTTGGGTATTTTATTATAATATATTGCATAAGGAGTTTTATTATGAAATTTATTAATTAAAATTCTATTTTAAATGTAACAAGCTGTATTAATTGCTTCAGCCCAGAATCGATTATTTATGTTATATTCGTTTAACATGGTTCTAGCAGCTTCTTGTAGGGTTCTATTTTTACATTCTACTAGACCATTTTGTTGAGGGGTTCTAGGGCATGAGTACTCGTGTTTGTATCCATTAATTTCACAAAATTCAGAAAATTTATGATTTTCAAATTCTCCTCCATGATCACTTCTAATTCTTTTAATTTTAGTATCTTTTTCATTTTCTACTAAGTTGCAAAAAGTTTTAAAGATTCATAAGTTTCATCTTTAGTTTTTAGAAATTTTACCCAAGTAAATCTTGAGTAATTATCAATTATAACTAAGTAGTATTGATTCTTGCTTAGTGACTTGACTCTATGTGAATCAAACAGGTCTAAGTGTAGGAGCTCAAGTATTGAGTTAGTTCTATTTAAGTTGGTTAATTTGTGGGTTGATTTGGTTTGTTTACCGTGTTGGCAAGCATTACAAATTATATTTTCTATAAATTTTAATTTTGGTAAACCTCTAACTAAGTCATTTTGACTCATTTATGAAATGAGTCTGGTATGAGTGTGACCCAGTCTTCTGTGCCACAATGTAGTTTTCTCTTGTTGTGTCAATAGACACTTTAGTGAGGAGGTTGGTAGGTCAATTGTATAAATATTCTTTTTCCTAATTTCCTTAAGTATAATTTTAGGATTTTCAACATTTTTAATTAAGCAATTAGTTTTTGAGAATGTGACTGAGTACCCTGAGTCACATAATTGACTAATACTAAGTAAGTTAAAATTCAGTTGATCAACCAATAAAACTTTTCGAATTTTGAAATTGGAACTTAGTTGGATATTACATGTTCTGATTACTTTAAGTGTTCCGTCGTTATCGAATACAACTAACCCTAGGTTTTTGAATTTCAGCTTAGTAAATTTCAATCTATCTCCAGTCATGTGTCTGGAGCATCCATTATGTAATATCCATTGATCCAAATCTTTATGCTCCTACACATAAAGTATTTGATTTGGTTTAATTTGATGGAAAAAGATAGTTTGATTGAAATTAATTCTTTAATATTCCATCTCACCCAGTCTAGATTATTGGTATTCCTATGGGTGATTGAGAGATGGTTTTGTGTTTGAATTTAATTAAGTTAAATTTTGAATTAAACTAGTTAACGATTGGATATATTAATTTGGGTTAATTAAGAATTTATTAAATTGAATTAATTAGATTTATTTGGTTAATTAATTATTTATTAGATTAATTTAGTTATTGATTAGATTAATTCATTAATTAAATACTTAATTGATTAATTTTATAAACTGATTAGATTAATTAATTGAATTGATTAGATATTAATTAGTTATATTAATTTGATTAGATTAATGAATTGATTAGATTAATTAATTGAATTGATTAGATATTAATTAGTTAAATTAATTTGATTAGATTAATGAATTCATTAGATTTATAAATTGATTAGATTAATTAATTTGAATTGATTAGATATTAATTAGTTAAATTGATTTGATTAAATTAATGAATTAATTAGTTAGGTCTAAATTTTACCTAGGTCCATCTCACCCTTTTTTAAGTTATCAATCAGGGAACCTTATAGGTTTTTGTGAAATGGTTAATTTCATCTTTGATTTAGGTTATCATCTGAGGATTAATTTACATTTGAGTTAGACTCAGATTTTTCAATTAGTCAATTAAATATTCATTTTAAAGATTGGCTTCCAAGTTGTGACGAGACACTAGGCCTTCTTGGGTATGAGATCATCCACTACTTTTAGACAAAGCCTTTAAAAGAAATTGGATATTTAATTTTCTTTTTGAAACTCCTAGTTCTAATTAGTCAAGTGTAAATCATGCCTAGGTCTTTATCTAGCCTAATCTAAGCATGTATAATAAGAGTAAGAAAAAAAAGCATCAAACAATTCTATTTATAAAAATAGTTTTTCTATTGGCTCCCCCTAGATCATAGCCTCGATAGTGTCTATCAAGGTAGTGGACTTGATCCTTGGGGATCCAATATTGTCCAAGTCCAACTTGATTAATCAAGTTTAACTTGGGGACCCATGCCTGGACTACTTTTCTATTTGTTCTATTTATAATTGATAAATATGACTTGTATTTTCGTTTAGCCTTAAATCCAAGTTCGGATCGATTGTAGATGAATCACTATTTTCCAAGAATCAAATTAAGATTCTTGGAACCAAAGTGAACCATTCCAACGTGTCCTTGTTCTTTAACTTGAGTTTTCAAATTGAAATTTTCTTCCTCAAGTTGTTGGACTTGAGTTGAACTTTCAATTTGAACTGACTCAGTCAAAGGACTCAATTTAGTCTCCTCCTTAAGGATTGTTACCTCCTTTTGGAGTGACTTGACTCGGAGGTTGGATTTAGTTAATTTATACATAAGGTAATTAACTAAATTATGCAGTTTACTTAATTGAGAAATACTTACAGTGGGTTTAGGCCCTTCATGTAACGACCACCTTTCTTACTACTACTACTCTCTAAGGATGACCGTTACTTAACTACTAACTCTACTTAACCAGTATGATCAAAACCACAAAGAATCCCTACCGAAAAATTTCGACAGAATCTCCCCTGTACCGGTGACCAAATTCATCAATACATGCAAATAATAAACCATCAGCCACATGCGGCTGGTATATATACTTCACAACCATGCAGTAATAAGACAACAACTTAAAAAAAAACTCCTCTAGCAATAGTAAATGAATAAAGCTCCAACAGTGGAAATAACCAAACTAACAATGCGGAATAGACTCAATTAGCAACATCAGAAAAATAAGACTCAACTCCATAAACAATCTCAATTGACATAAATCATAAAGTACGACTCAATTTCCCAGATCTCTCCCACAGTCCTGGCTTCACACACCATCCGCACCACCTTGTCGCCTTCCTTGCTAAATCTTTTCCTTTCCTTTATCTGCAGTAAGAGGAAGTGCAATCTATAAGCAAAATTTGCTTAGTAAGCGCTATCTAACTCACAAAAACATGAATATGCATGTATACAGAAAGAACTAGAAACTATATGCCCTAAAAGAAAGTAAAGCATAAACATAACTGCTCATGTCAAACTAATAGCAAAGAAAAGCTAAGGAATCTACTCATGTAATTCTAATAGCTAATCATGCTATACTAGGATAAAACTGCATGCTGGAAGATAAAGCTAATCATGCTCAATAAACTAATCAGGAAACAAACAAAACTAAAACTGCATGCTTTAAATTAAAAGAAGCTAAACTTACTGACTCTAAGCATAAATGGTGCTTGTTTTAAAACTTATCTTTATTACTTTAAAATAATAATCAACTTCTCTTGGGCCCTGCATTGTACCAATTTGCGTACATCCTTAATATGAGTCGAGGTAGCTAATCCCGAAACTACTAAGGTACTTCTAGGCGATTTTGTGCCTAGGGGCGATGTAGGAGCCCACCCAATGGACCTTGTGTCCGGTACATTCTATTAAAAAGTAAAATACTTATTTTCTTTTTAACTATAACTTCCTTATACTTGTTATTCTTTAATTCTCTTACAACAAAATGCCTTGGCATTTATTCAAACACTTAGTGTGCTTTTAATCCTAAACTTCTGGAATTTAGGATCAATTTAAGACCTTGGTCTTTTCTCACTTATAACTACTCATTATAGCAAGGATAGTCTAAACTACATGCTATGTATATATATGTATATGCTATATTCTGTTCATGCACATCTTAAAGCAAGAGAAAAAAAATCAGCATACTACACTTATAAAAATCTGCACTTAAACTCAATAAAATGCTTAATAAAATTATGTATTGCAATGCTCAATAGAAATCTGCATTTCAAGCTTAAATAGAAATCTGCATACATAACTAACAAAAATCTGCACCACTTTATGCTAATCAAAATTCTGCACTTGCTAATAAAAAAAGGCAAAACTAATTCTGCACTATAACTTTTAAAGCAAACCTATGTAATCTTATTTAAAGCTTACCCCTTCACAAAGATCTCCAAAACAACTAAAAGAAGAAGACCAATCTGATCCGGAAGCAAGGAAAAACAAGCTAAATCCTAGCTACTGAAATAAGATCTTGTTTTTTATTGGTTCTAAGCTTATACCTTATTTTCTTCCTTTGTAATTCACGGCAGCAAGTTTAAAGAAACAATCCTCAACTTCTCACAAAGGTGTGACCCAATTCAATCCATAAAGTATCGTATCAATCTTAACTTACTTAGACCTCTTCAATTGTCAAATATCCAACCACCCTTGACTTGATTGATAAGTATTTAATTAATCTTAATCTACTTGACAAACGATATCAACTTAACTTAAGCATGTTGTTGGAATATTAAAGCTACTTAGTTGGCCTCGACTGCTTCGTATAATTGCACCAAAAATCTCCATAACATCATTTGGTCAACCTCAACCACTTATGGCATGATTGCATTCAATTAAGTCAACTTGGGTAAAAAACAGTTAGAGCTTAAGGTAAATCATGTTTAGGAATATGATGGACTCAAAGCTATACATACCAGAAGTAATGAATTCTGTTGGTGCAGTAAGCATCCGATGATCGAACCTCAGTTTTGATAATGGCAAAGGGATTCAAAGTTAAGATTCCTTGTTATCTAACGTGGTTAAATAAGGTTTCAGGAAAGTCTTAACTGCGGTTAGGCAAGGGAAAATCCTAAGGGGGGGGGTAACCTTAGGTCCTAGGGGGTGGTAACCCTAGGTGAAGGAAAATCCTAAGGGGGGGGGGGTAACCTTAGGTCCTAGGGGGCGGTAACCCTAGGTGAAGGAAAATCCTAAGGGGGGGGGGCAACCTTAGGTCCTAGTGGGCGGTAACCCCAGGTGGAGGAAATCCTAAGGGGCGGCAACCTTAGGTCATAGGGGGCAGTAACCCTAGGTGGAGGAAAACC
The DNA here is from genome assembly GCF_018446385.1 of Zingiber officinale. NCBI lineage: Eukaryota > Viridiplantae > Streptophyta > Magnoliopsida > Zingiberales > Zingiberaceae > Zingiber > Zingiber officinale. Next base: position 73,817,680 of record NC_056006.1, read on the forward strand.
CTAAGGGGCGGCAACCTTAGGTCTTAGGGGGTGGTAACCCTAGGTGGAGAAAAACCCTAGGGGGCGATAACCCTAGGTCGTAGGGGGTGATAACCCTAGGAGGAAAGTCATCAGGATCGGGAGGACCGATGGCACAGTAATCTCTCTTGAGGGAGTAGGTGAGGCCTCCCCATAGCAGGGCGTCGAAGTCGACCTAGGGTTTCCGGCGGCCGGCGAGAGTCAGGAGACTGTCCATATTTCATTTATCATATTTATTGTGCTAACTTTGTTGTTGCAGGATAGTGTTTGGGACTAACGTATCTTGCACCGCAAGGAGCAACCTAAAGTCTCGGATGAATAGTGTCCGGCGCTCCATAAACTTGGGCGCCTGTGCTAACTAGAGCTGTCATGGCACCATTGGAGGTGCCTTGAAGAGAGCCTTCTGGCGCCTTGAGTGAGGTTTAAGGCGCCTTAAGCAGATGACTTCGACCAGTTCAAGCTTGATCCACGCGGAGGACTCGACAGCATAGAGGCACCTTGAACAACCTTCAAGGCGCCTTGAACACTCTTTATAAGGGGGTATCGACCAACACTTCAGATCAACAACTTCCACACTTCCTTTCTTCAACGTGCTGCTAACGAGATCATCCCGAAGTGCTGCTACGACATACCGACGACCCGGAGCTCCAGACTTTGATATATACTTATTGTCGGTATTGTTTTTCTTTATAGTTCTAATTATAACATTCTTGTAACAATTACGTGCTTATAGTTGTTGCCCACGGAAAGTGATCACGGATCGCGGTCCTTTGAGTAGGAGTCGTCACAGGCTCCGAACGAAGTAAATCCTCCGTGTTTGTGTGATTGTCTTTTCTATTTTCGCTGCATTTACTCGTACGTTTTAAATCAAACGATTCCGATAATTCAAACGAAATAGCCACGAGCGCTATTCACCCCCCTCTAGCGCGGTCTTGATCCAACAATTGGTATCAGAGCCCTAAGGATCAAAACATTCTTAACTAGAAAATTGAGTATCCTTTACCAACTGTCTAACCTTTAGTTACTTGCTGACTGCCTATAGGGCAACAATTTTCACATGGTTAGTCAAGTCAAGTTGATTTGGTCCAGTTAGATTTGACTAGGGCTGGAAGACTCAACTTGATTAATGTATGTTGCGTATTTAATGCCCAGACTCATATTGATGCACAGATATAAGCATTCTTGAGTCCAGGCTATACCCTATGCATCTCACGCCGTTCTATGTTTTTTTTTTAATTACAATCAAGGTATACCTAGGTGCTTGTGAGATGCTCTGGCTTAATTCTAGGGGAACATGATTTCTAGGGGGAAAGCCTAGGCTATTTCAATTTTTTGAACAATCTAGGAAATTGGGAATTTTGAAAATTATTTTTCTAGAATTTGAAAAATGATAAGTAAATCCAGAATTTTGAAAAATCAAGGAAATTGGAAATTTTGAAAATTATTTTTCCTAAAATTAAAATAACAAGACAACAAAATGAGATACCTACTCTACCCAACACATTCCTATTTGCCTTCTAAGTGCACTGAACTCAAGTTCAGGTAAGGGTTTTGTAAAGATGTCAGCTAGGTTTGATTTGGACTCAACGTGGTTGAGTGCAATTTCACCTTTAGCTACATGATCCCTTACAAAGTGGTGTTTTACCTCTATGTGTTTAGTCCTGGAGTAGTGAATAGGATTCTTGGTGAGATTAATTGAGCTGATATTATCAATAAAGATTTGTGTATTTTTATACTCTAGTTGATAGTCTTTTAACGTATGCATCATCCACAGCAGTTGAGATGCACATTCTCCTAGAGCTATGTATTCAGCTTCTGTGGTGGATAGAGCAACACAATGTTGCTTTTTGCTTGACCAACTTACTAGGCACTGACCTAGAATCTGGCAGCTACCACTTGTACTTTTTCTGTCTAACTTGCACCCGACATAGTCTGAATCAGAATAGCCATAAATGTTAAAGGTGCAAGTTCTTGGATATCAAAGTCCTACATTTAGAGTTCCTTTAATATACCTAAGTATTCTTTTAACGTATGATAGGTGTGACTCTTTTGCACAGGATTGGTATCTTGCGCACATACCTACTGCAAACAATATGTCGGGTCGACTTGCAGTTAGGTAAAGTAAGCTACCTATGGCACTCCTATAGTATTTTGGGTCAACTAGTTTTCCTTCAGGGTCAGAGTCAATGTTTATGTTGGTTTCCAATGGAGTATTTATAATTTTTGAATTTTCCATACAGAATTTTTTAATTAACTCTTTAGCATATTTAGTTTGATAAATATAGATTCAATCTTTAGTTTGTTAAATTTGTAAGCCTAAGAAAAAATTAAGTTCTCCAACCATAGTCATTTTAAATTCACTTTCCATTAATTTGACAAATTCTTTTAAGAATTTTGAATTAGTTGAGCCAAAGATTATGTCATCAACATAGATTTGGGCTATAAAGATGTCTTTTTCTATAGTTTTCACGAACAAAGTCGGATCGATTTGTCCTTGGTTAAATTCTTTGGATATTAAGTAATTGGATAATCTTTTATACCATGCTCTAGGGGCTTGTTTTAGTCCATATAGTGCCTTTTTTAATTTAAATACATAATTAGGGTAGTCTATGTCTTCAAACCCTGGAGGTTGGCTTACGTAGACCTCTTCCTTGATAAAACCATTTAAAAAGGCTGACTTAACGTCCATTTGGTACAATTTGAATCCTTTATATGCTGCATAGGCTAATAACATCCTAATGGACTCGAGTTTAGCTACTGGAGCATAGGTTTCATCATAGTCTAAGCCTTCGACTTAACTAAACCCTTTGGCTACTAACCTTGCTTTGTTTCTTATTATATCACCGTGATCATCCAACTTGTTCCTAAAAACCCATTTGGTGTCTATTATTGATTTATCTATGGGTTTAGGTATAAGGTCCCAGACTTGGTTTCTCTCAAATTGGGCTAATTCTTCTTGCATTGCAATGATCCAGTCTGGATCAGGCAGGGCTTCTTCTATAGTCTTAGGTTCAATTTTAGAAATAAGGGCAATCTGACTAAGGTTTCTATAGGATGATCTAGTTCTGACTCCTAGGTTTGGGTCACCCAAAATTTGGTCAGGTGGGTGAGAGGTACTTACTCTAGTTGGTCTTATCTGTGAGTCAGAAACTGGTTCTTCTGACTCATTAAGATTAGGTTGTATTTCATCATCGTCTATAGCCCTTGGATTAATGTCAATATTTTCATTTATATAAGGTAAGCTGTTTTCTTCATCAAATATTACATTAGTTGTTTCTTCAACTTTCGAGGTATTTTGATTATATACTCTAAAGGCCCTACTGGTAGAGGAGTATCCTAAGAATATTCCTTGGTTAGACTTGGGTGTAAATTTTCCTAGGTAATCTTTAGTATTTAAAATGTGAACTTTACACCCAAATACTTTTAGATAGTTTAGATTGGGAATTTTATGATAGTAGAGTTCATATGGTGTTTTATTGTGAAATTTATTAATTAAAATTCTGTTTTGAATATAATTTGCAGTATTTATCGCTTCAGCCCAAAATTGATGATTTAAGTGATATTCGTTTAATATAGTCCTAGCTGCTTCTTGTAATGTTCTATTTTTACGTTCCACTAGTCCATTTTGCTGGGGGGTTCTAGGACATGAAAATTCATGTTGGTATCCATTTATTTTACAAAATTGGGTAAACCTATGATTTTCAAATTCCCCTCCGTGATCACTTCTTATTCTTTTAATTTTAGTATCTTTTTCATTTTCCGTTAAATTGCAAAAATTACTAAATATTTCATAGGTTTCATCTTTTGTTTTTATAAATTTTACCCAAGTGTACCTAGAGTAGTCATCAATTATTACTAAGCAATATTGGTTCTTGCTTAGTGATTTGGCTCCATGTGAATCAAATAGATCAAGGTGAAGGAGCTCAAGTATGGTGTTGGATCTTTCTAGGTTGGTTGACTTGTGGGTTGACTTGGTTTGTTTTCCTTTTTGACATGCATCACAGATTGAGTTTTCAATAAATTTTAATTTGGGCAAACCTCTAACTAGACCATTTTGACTCATTTTTGAAATGAGTCTAGTGTGAGTGTGACCCAGCCTTCTGTGCCACAGTTGGGTTTCCTCTTGTTGTGTCAGGAGACACTTTATTGAGGATATTGATAAGTCAATTGTGTAGATGTTATGCTTTCTAAGTCCTTTAAGTTGAATTTCCGGGTTTTCAATATTTTTAACTAGACATCCAGATTTATCAAAATTGACTAGATATCCACTGTCACACAATTGACTTATACTTAGTAAATTAAAGTTAAAATTTTCAACCAATAAAACATTTCGAATAATGAAATCGGAACTAAGTTCAATATTACCTTTTCCGATTACTTTAAGTTTACCGTTGTTGCCGAATGCAACTGATCCTAGACTCTTGTACTTGAGTTTGGTAAACTTCAACTTATCTCCAGTCATATGTCTGGAGCATCCACTATCCAACATCCATTGATCCAATTCCTACACATGAAGTAGTTGAATTGGTTTCTTTTTAATGGATTTAAAGATAGCGTGATTGAAGTAGACTACTTAGATTTTCTATTCTATTGTATTCAAGATAATTTAGTAAACACTTATGTTTATTGAGTTTTTTTTAAATATTTTGAAATTTAAGTTTTTAAATAATTTTGAAATTTAAGTTTTTAAATAATTTTGAAATTTAAACTTCTTAGTCATCTCACCCAATCTAGATTGTCAATAAGGGAATCCTATAATTGTTGTGAGATGAATTATTGTTGAATTTGAGGGTCTGGTTTAACTTTGTGTTAGATTCAGGTTTAGCTTTGGGTTCAACAAGTAAGCATTTTTTTGATAAACTTCTGGGCTATGGTGAGTCACTCGGAGCTCATTAAAGTAACCAAGCCTTCGAGGTTTTCCAAATAGTCCTACCCATTGAACTTAATACTAATCCTTGGTCTAACTTGTTAGGATCCATTTAAGGGTAGCTTCGGTCAGTTCTACTTGGCCAAATGCACCAGGTCGAAGCCATATCTTCCTAGACATGCGATGCCCAAGTTTCCCTTGTAAAGCCCGGGAAAAATTCCCGAATTTATTTTAGAATTTTTCTATGATTTTTGTGGAATTTTTAGATATTTTTCCGGAATTTTTCGAGTAGCGGAAGTGGCAAAAATAATTGGAACCGTAAAATAGCTTAGGCGGGAATCGAACCCGAGACCTATGGTTTACAGATAAGTTTAGTAACCGGTGAACCCAGCAGGGCCGTGCTGAAAGAAAGGAGAACCAAATATATTTATATTAGAGTTGGGTTCATTAAACCACTTAATATAAATAATAAACTTAAGATGGAGTTGGGTTATTTTATTTTGGTTCGGCAACTTTCCCTCACCCTAACCTCACCGACGCCACCTCTCCCTCTCCTCCTTCTCTCGGCGCCACAACAAGGGAAAGCCTAGGGTTCTTTCTCTAGGGCCCCAAGGACACTTTCCGGCGACGACTCCAACACGAAAGAGGTTCGTCTCCGCGAGAGGAACGCGAAGACGTGAGCGAATCGTCGAGAAATTTGTCTTCACCGGAATTTCTAGTGAAAGGAATTGTAAGAAAACCTTGCGATTGAGGTAAGAAACCCCTCACTTGAAGTATAATTGCTCTCGCTTGTTAGTTTTGGCGTTAGTTCAGTAGTTCTACAGTTTTCAGTTTTAGGGTGTGCTTATAGTGCACACCAAGCATTCGGTAGAATGCCCAGTTCAGAAGGATGCACCAGTAGGCGTCCTAACAGCATGTAAAATGTATTAGAAATATTTTATTCAGCTTATTACCAGTTATTACAGCTATATGGATCAGATATCCATTGGGTGGGCTCCCACAGTAGCCTCTAGGTTCAGATAACCTAGCTCTAGGTTCAGATAACCTAGAACAGCAAAGTAAAATAAAACAGTATTCAGTATTTTACTTTTATTCAGTTGACACTGTACTTGGATCAGATATCCATGGGCTGGACTCCCACAGTCGTCCCTAGGTTCAGATAACCTAGTAACCCTGCTGGATTCGGAACTTACAATCCCGGGTCTCGTAGGGATGCGCGCACAGTAAGTACAGTTGCCAGGGCCCAACAGCATGTTTAGTATTTTCATCTATTATATGTATAGTTTTCAAATTTGAAACTAGTGATGAGAACACTAATTTAGCTTTCAGTTCAGTTCAGGTTAAGTTTACATGATTTGAGTTCATGTACAGATTTAGATATATGCATGACTAGTCCAGTTTCATACTCAGTTTATAAGTGTGCCATGTTCAGTTTAAAGCATGTTCAATTTATATGGTATACATGTTTCAGTTCCAGTTTATGCTTTTATATGCCATGCCATGTTGCCATGCTCAGTTCAGTCTTCAAACAGCATGTTTTAAAAACATAATCGCTTCGTTGCATGTTTTTGTGAGGTAGATGGTTTCTTACTAAGCTTAAAGCTTACAGATACTATTTTCCTTATACTGCAGATACAGGAAAAAGGAAAATGGATTAGCAGTGGAGGCTGGAGGTCAATGCAGATGAGGATGTATGTGGAAGGAACTGGAATAAAAGACCCTCTGGGATTTAGCATTTACCTTAGCACTTTTCAGTTATTTGGTTTAGTTTCATGTTTTAAGCAATTAGAACTTTTAGAAATTCATACCTTCATGCACTTTAAGTTGTTAGAATGCCGTGAACCAGTAAACCTTGCTTTAGCTTAAGTTTAGAATTGTTACTACATGTTGCTAGAATGTTTATTATGCATTAGATAGTAGTAGTGTGAGGTTGTCACAAATCGGTCTTTGAAATCGAGGATTTCGATCGATTCTATCGATTATCCGAGCCGATTGCAATTCTCCTTCTCGGATCGGTGGATCCGATGGCCGTGCAGATATCTGCTATATCGTCGTCGGATCTCCTGGCGACGTCCATCCGAACGAATGCCAGTTCGCGAAAACCGAGTTGGGAGGGACGAACAACCGACATTGAGCAATCGGCGACATCGGGCCCAGATCGATCGGGCATCGACCGCTGTCTTGGCGATCGAGGCCAGCGATCGGTCCCGTGGCCGATCATCAACTGATCGGGCGGACCGATCCGTCTAGTGTTCGTGTCGATGGATCATTCACGGACCGATCCAAGCTCGATTTCACCTCCTCGGTATATAGCTATGAATATCTAGAAGGTAGTTGGATATGAAATCTCACTCTCACGGAGTTAACGGAGGCAACTACAATAGTTTAGTAAAATTTTATTTTACCCGGTCTTCCGTACAAGACAACACAGTGGTTTCAATAGTTAATGTAGCGATCCGGCTCTCACTTAGTACCCGGAGTTGGGGCGTTATAGTGGTATCGAGCAAGTTCCTCACTTCCTACACACACATCAACATTGTGCGACTTCCAAGTAAGAACGTCTCTCACTCAGGTTTGTTTTCAGCTTTCATATCGGTTATATGTGCTTCATGTTTGCTCTCATGTTGGTAGTTAATTAATTCATGTTTACTGATAGTATTTAACATGTTACGAGTAGTTAACTATAACATGATGGCCTAGTTATATATGTGTTCTTATTTAGAAAATGAGTACGAGGGCGTCAAAGCATCAGCAGTGGTGAGCCACATGAGCGCAGTGGCATGCCTGCCTTTACGAGACTAGTGGCTCGGCAAATCAATTAGGAGTGCGAGCAGGAGATAGCCTCCTTAAAGGCTAACCAAGACTACTCCCCCACACCCACTCCGATAATCTCACGACTCCGGTAATCGGAGGTTGTACCAGCTGTAGTACTAGTCGAGCTGGCGTGAGCGGGCTAAGAGAAGCCTACCTTATCCGGCAGAAATTAAGCGAGAACTTCTCGCAGTGAACCATGGAATGCTCGGGCATGGTTTAAAACAACCTGAAAGCACGATGGAGAGATAACCGCCTGCTCTCCTAGCGCAAGGCGAATCACTAAATCTCTATCTTGCTATAGGCGTCGCGGCTAATTTAAAATTTCACTAGCGATTATAAAGTCTTAACGACATTCTAAGAGTATCTAAGTGTTGTACACATGCTAGGAGAGACAATCTATGCCTCTCGAATGTCCCGCTAACGAAATCGGACATTTCAACCAACCCGTGAGTCGATTGAGCTTGAACGATTCACGAGATCGTTCGGTACGATCTCGCACGAGGCACCCTGGATCTGGCTGAACGATCCATCAGCTTTCGCCGACACAGAAGCGATCGGCTCGCTGCCACCGATCACCGACCGATCGCGGACAGACAGTCGAAGCGGCTCTGCGCCTCACGCGTTCGCCACAGGGCCCAGAGCGCATTCGACGAGCAGCAGACGGGCATGTAAACCATCGTGCATTCCTAACTACATTACGCTCACGGGATCGGTCGGTGGACGATCCATAACCTGCCAACTACGTTTGTGCTCGGCAGGTGGGGTGATCTGCGGTGACATAACTCATTCCTGATCGGTCGGTGCGATCGAGTTCGATTTCGAATCGAAACTCCGATTTCAACACTGGTTCGTGCCAAAACCTCCCACGACAACTATCTAATGTATAATAAACATTCTAACAACATGTAGTAACAATTCTAACTTAAGCTAAAGCAAGGTTTACTGGTTCATGGCATTTTAACAACTTAAAGTGCATGAAGATATGAATTTCTAAAAGTTCTAATTGCTTAAAACATGAAATTGAACTAATAAACTGAAAAGTGCTAAAGTAAATGCTAAATCCCCGGAGGATCTTTTATTCCAGTTCCTTCCACACACATCCTCATCTGCATTGACCTCCGGCCTCCACTGCTAGTCCATTTTCCTTTACCTATGTCTGCGGTATAAGGAAAATAGTATCTATAAGCTTAAAGCTTAGTAAGAAACCATCTACCTCACTAAAACATGCAACGATGCGATTATGTTTTATATCATGCTGTTTAAAACATACTGAATATGCAAGCATGGCATGGCATGGTATCATACAAAGCATGACATAACATAAAAACTGAACATGCTTTAAACTGAACATGGCATACTTACAAACTGAGCATAAAACTGAACTAATCCTGCATATATCTAAATCTGTACATGAACTCGAATCATGTAAACTGAACCTGAACTGAACTGAAAGCTAAACTAGTGTTCTCATCACTGGTTTCAAATTTGAAAACTATACATATAATAGATGAAAATACTAAACATGCTGCTGGGGCCCTGACAGCTGTACTTACTGTGCGCGCATCCCTACGAGACCCGGGGTTGCAAGTTCCGAATCTAGCAGGGTTACTAGGTTATCTGAACCTAGGGACGACTGTGGGAGTCCAGCCCATGGATATCTGATCCAAGTACAGTGCCAACTGAACAAAAGTAAAATACTGAATACTGTTTTATTTTACTTTGCTGTTCTAGGTTATCTGAACCTAGAGCTAGGTTATCTGAACCTAGAGGCTACTGTGGGAGCCTACCCAATGGATATCTGATCCATAAAGCTGTAATAACTGATAAATAACTGAATAAAATGTTTCTAATACATTTTACATGCTGTTAGGACGCCTACTAGTGCATCCTTCTGAACTGGGCATTCTATCGAATGCTTGGTGTGCACTGAAAGCACACCCTAAAACTGTAAAACTACTGAACTAACGCTAAAACTAACAAGCGAGAGCAATTATACTGCAGGTGAGGGTTTCTTACCTCAATCGTAAGGTTTTTACGATTCTATCCGCTAGGTTTTCGAGCAGATCCTTTCGACGATCCGCCTCTACGTCTTCGCGTTCCTCTCGCGAAGAAGAACCTCTTCGTGTTGGAGTCACGGAAGATGATCCTATGGACCCTTGCCTTGGTGTGCCGTGCGTGAGGAAGAGGAGAGGAGGGAGAGGCGGCGGTGAGGTTTTGGAAGAGAAATTGGCGTGAGGGCTTCGGTGAAGAGATTTGCCGAACCAAACTTCTAAAATAAACCAAACCCACTTAAGTTTATTATTTATATTAAGTGGTTTAATGAACCCAACTCTAATATAAATATATTTGGTTCTCCTTCCTTCGCCTCATTGCGTTCACCGGTTTCTAACATTATCCAATAAAGGTCTCGAGTTCAATTCCGCTTAGGCGTTTTACGATTCTATTTATTTTTGCTACTTCGCTACTCGGAAAATTCCGGAAAAATATCTAATAATTCCGAAAAATCGTACCATAATTCTAATATAGTTTTGAGAATTTTGCGGCGAGCACGAAAAGGTGAAGTGTGCCTCCTTCTATTTAACGAGAGGCAGACGCGTGTGGTGGGAGGCGGATTAAATCGTGGCGGCCACGATGACATGGGCCAACCGAGAAAAGAATTCTTGAGAATTCTTTCACATCAAAACACGACACTATGCGAGTTTAGATTTCGTCGGCAACCTATCGATTCGGAGGCCGTGAAGAAATTCACTTGGCCTGGTCTGTGTCCGGAACTAGTCACTCGAGAAGGAGCGGCGGTTGATTACGAAGATGCTCGGCAGAGATCGCAATGAATGTGGTGGGTGGCGTTCATGAGGCTACAAACCACAAAGGAGCTAGTGGTAGTGCTCCGATCACGCGGCACTATCGGCAATCACCGGTTTTCCAGAGCCCAAGGACAAGCGGGCTCGGTACTCAGCGAAACAATGGACATAGCTCCAGCTGGAAGGGAAGCGTAAGGCAAGCGGTGACCCAAAATGAGGACCGAAAACATTCCGACATCCCAAGTGTGCTACTTGTGGGAAACATCATCCAGGAGTTTGCCGCAAGGGTACGCGAGGTTGTTTTGAATGTGGATAGGAAGGGCACATGGCTAGCGTGCAGAACAAGAAACGATCTTCCTCACCTCCCGATGAGATATGGAGCTCGAGCCAAACTACACGGATGTATCTTGCCTTAGATGGTCCAGATCGATCAGGGATTAGAAGCCCCACGAACACGAATGCCGGATTTTCTCACCGACGGAGGAGGCGTAGCAAATGCCTCGGCGGTTGTCACGTCGATCGATCGTATTTTGACGATAATGCAACTGTCTTATTCGATCTGGGGCAACCCACTCTTATGTATCCGGCGCTTGCAGAAATTAGTAACACCTCGGGGTACTCAATAGTCGGTTACAACACTACCCTCGGGAGACATTATGACATCTACACAATGGCTCGAGGCGGTGCGGTCATTATAGCGATGACAGAGAACTTTTGGTGATCGATAGTGCTAGAAATGATGACTACGATGTCATCTTTGGAATGGATTTTACGATCGATACGGCGCTTCTATAGAGTGCCGTAAACAAAAGGTCATATTCCAACCTGAAGAAGAGTACAGTTTGAGTACATAGGAAAACCAAAGAGAAAAGCCGAAGTTTCTCTCGGCATTGAAAGCACAGCAGCTATTGGATTCGGGATGCATGGGATTTTTAGCAAATGTAGTCAACACCCGGGACAAGAACCAACAACTATCGGAGGTTCGAGTCGTTTGTGATTACCCAGCAGTTTTCCCTGAGCTACCGGGCTTAGCACCAGACGGGGAGATTGAATTTGAGATAGAGCTCATTCTGCACAAATCCAATTTCCAAGGCATCATCGCATGGCTCCATTGAACGAAGGAACTTCGGAGCAATTGCGGGAGTTTCTTGACAAGGGTTTCATACCCTAGTCACTCACCATGGGAGCACTGTGTTGTTCGTGAAGAAGGATGGAAGCATGCACCTATGCATAGACTACCGTGCCTTGAACCAGGTCACAATTAAAAGTACCCTCCCTAGGATAGATGACCTGTTTGATTAGCTAAAGGAGCCACGGTGTTCTCTAAAATTGACCTCAGATCAGGATATCACCAGGTTAGAGTCAAGAAAGGTGATATACCTAAAACGACTTTCAGGACCAGATATGGACATTATGAGTTCGTAGTCATGCCTTTCGGCGTGACAAATGCTCCAGCTACTTTCATGGACCTCATGAGCGAGTATTCAGAGAATACTTAGACAAGTTTGTCATCGTGTTCATCGATGACATTCTTATCTATTCGGGCACTCAGGAGGACCATGCGAGCATCGAAGACAGTTTTGCAGATCCTTCAGTAGAACCAGTTGTACGAAATGTGAATTTTGGCTAGACCAGTAGCCTTTCTCGGTCACATCATCTCCAAGGATGGTGTTATGGTAGATCCCAAGATAGAAGCGATAAATAATGCTGGAAGAGACCGGAATGCCGGTGAAATCGAAGCTTTGGGATTAGCGAAGCTACTGAAATTGTGAGGACTTCTCCGGATAGCCTCTCCACCGACTCTCACGGGAAGAACAAGAAATTTCGGTGAGAGGGAATACCAGAACTAAAAGCGGAGATTGACCGGTGCTCCTATTTTAGCTATACCAGAAAACACAGCTCGACATCTATAGTGACGCCTCTAAATTGGGATTAGGAGCAGTGATGCAAGAAGGCAAGGTGATCGCCTATGCCTCCGAGACAACTCAAGGATTATGAGAGGAACTATCCTACTCACGACCTTGAGCTTGCGCGGCGATAGTGTTCGCCTCAGATTTGGAGACATTATTTGTATGCGAGCTCGGTCAGAGTGTATAGATCATCAAAGTCTAAAGTATTTCTTTACTCGAAGGATCTGAATATGCGACAACGCAGATGGTTAGAGCTGGTCAAGGATTATGACATAGATATCCTCTACCATCAGGGAAAGCTAATAAGGTAGCAGACGAGCAGGAAGTCCGATGCTACCTTATTATCTTTAGCAACTATGTCACCACCCCTAAGGAAGGAGATTACGACTTTTAGTCTCGAGCTTATAGTCGGGCGACTTTCCACTATGTCCTTAGCATCTACCTTGCTTGATGATATCCGGACAGACTCGAGGCAGGATCACGAAATCCGAAAATCAAGCAAGGGTTAGCGAGGGAAGTGGAGAGTTGAGTGTCCGCTGGGGTAGTGTCTTGTGGTAGCGACTTTGTGTTCGATCGGGAGGAACTACGAAAATAGATTCTAGACAAGGCTCACAGGACTCCCTACGATGCATCCTGGTTCCACCAAAATGTATCGGGATCTAAAAGCGATTTTGGTGGCACGGGATGCGAGATATCGCCAATACGTCAACATCGTCTAACACTGGTCAGAGGGTTAAGCGAACTCTGCGACGGAGGAGTCTGCAGTAGATCCAGTCCAAAATGGAAGTGGGAGGATATCTCTATGGACTTCATAGTGGGATTACCCGAACCACGAATGGTTTTGATGCCATCCGGTAATAGTCGACAGTTGACTAAATCAGCCCACTTCTTAGCTATCGGAATATCCTATTCCATGGGCAGCTAGCTCGGTTGTATCTCAAGGAGATTGTCGGTGCATGGAGTCTCACGAACCATTATATCGAGACAGAGATTTACATCACACTTCGAAGTGTGTACGATCAACCATGGGCACCCGGTTAAAATTCAAGACCTTCCATCCTCGGATAGATGGTCGACGGAGCGAGTAAATCGGTACTCGAAGATATGCTCGGGCTTGTGCCTAGATTTCAAGGAAGTTGGTGCAAATATCCGAGTCTAGCGGAATTTGCATACAAAACAGTTATCGTGCCACTATCGGCATGACACCTTATGAGGCACTCTATGGGCGGAGGTGCGAGATCACCTGTGGTATGAGAGTGGTGAGCAGAAGGAACTAGAGCTTCAAAGAGATCTAGTAGCGAGATACCAAAGAGCCATACAGATTCGCGAGAGGATAGAAGCAAAGCACGCCGTAAGAGCTATCTTACATGACGAGACCCCTAGAGTTTTCTTGGGGATACAGTTTTCCTTCGAGTAGCTCCCATGAAGGGAGTCATGCGTTTTGGGAAGAAGGCAAGCTAGCTCCCAGATATGTGGGACCATACCTTATCACGAAGAGAGTGGGCAAGGTAGCATATGAGTTAGAGCTACCTCAGGAGATGTCGACTGTCCAGAACGTATTTCATGTCTTCATGCTGAAGAAGCATATTCCAGACGCCACCCAGGTGATTGAGCCCCAGTTGGTACAGGTCCGTGATGATCTCAGCTATGACAGTCGACCTATTCAGATAATAGACCGAGCAGTAAAGAAATTACAGAACAAGAAAGTGCCATTAGTCAAAGTCAGTTGGCAAAATCACACAGCAGCAGAGGCGACTTGGGAGACAGAGGCCAGCATGAGACAGAAGTACCCAGAATTGTTTTAAGTTCGGGGATGAACTTTTTATAAGGTATGGGGGATTGTAAAGCCCGGGAAAAATTCCCGAATTTATTTTAGAATTTTTCTATGATTTTTATGGAATTTTTAGATATTTTTCTGGAATTTTCCGAGTAGCGGAAGTGGCAAAAATAATTGGAACCGTAAAATAGCTTAGGCGGGAATCGAACCCGAGACCTATGGTTTACGGATAAGTTTAGTAACCGGTGAACCCAGCAGGGCCGTGCTGAAAGAAAGGAGAACCAAATATATTTATATTAGAGTTGGGTTCATTAAACCACTTAATATAAATAATAAACTTAAGATGGAGTTGGGTTATTTTATTTTGGTTCGGCAAATCCCTCTTCACCGAGACCATTCACGCCGCCCCCTCCTTTTCTTCCTCCTTCTCTCGGCGCCACATCAAGGAAAGGCTAGGGCTTTCTTCCTAGGGTCCCAAGGTTACCATCCGGCAACGATTTCAACACAAGGAAGTTCCCTCCGTGAGTAGAGCACGTGGACGCGAGCGAATCGTCGAGAAATTTGTCTTCACCGGAATTTCTAGTGAAAGGAATTGTAAGAAAACCTTGCGATTGAGGTAAGAAACCCCTCACCTGCAGTATAATTGCTCTCGCTTGTTAGTTTTGGCGTTAGTTCAGTAGTTCTATAGTTTTCAGTTTTAGGGTGTGCTTATAGTGCACACCAAGCATTCGGTAGAATGCCCAGTTCAGAAGGATGCACCAGTAGGCGTCCTAACAGCATGTAAAATGTATTAGAAATATTTTATTCAGCTTATTACCAGTTATTACAGCTATATGGATCAGATATCCATTGGGTGGGCTCCCACAGTAGCCTCTAGGTTCAGATAACCTAGCTCTAGGTTCAGATAACCTAGAACAGCAAAGTAAAATAAAACAGTATTCAGTATTTTACTTTTATTCAGTTGGCACTGTACTTGGATCAGATATCCATGGGCTGGACTCCCACAGTCGTCCCTAGGTTCAGATAACCTAGTAACCCTGCTGGATTCGGAACTTGCAATCCCGGGTCTCGTAGGGATGCGCGCACAGTAAGTACAGTTGCCAGGGCCCAACAGCATGTTTAGTATTTTCATCTATTATATGTATAGTTTTCAAATTTGAAACTAGTGATGAGAACACTAATTTAGCTTTCAGTTCAGTTCAGGTTCAGTTTACATGATTTGAGTTCATGTATAGATTTAGATATATGCATGACTAGTTCAGTTTCATACTCAGTTTATAAGTGTGCCATGTTCAGTTTAAAGCATGTTCAATTTATATGCTATACATGTTTCAGTTCCAGTTTATGCTTTTATATGCCATGCCATGTTGCCATGCTCAGTTCAGTTTTCAAACAGCATGTTTTAAAAACATAATCGCATCGTTGCATGTTTTTGTGAGGTAGATGGTTTCTTACTAAGCTTAAAGCTTACAGATACTATTTTCCTTATACTGCAGATACAGGAAAAAGGAAAATGGATTAGCAGTGGAGGCTGGAGGTCAATGCAGATGAGGATGTGTGTGGAAGGAACTGGAATAAAAGACCCTCTGGGATTTAGCATTTACCTTAGCACTTTTCAGTTATTTGGTTTAGTTTCATGTTTTAAGCAATTAGAACTTTTAGAAATTCATACCTTCATGCACTTTAAGTTGTTAGAATGCCGTGAACCAGTAAACCTTGCTTTAGCTTAAGTTTAGAATTGTTACTACATGTTGCTAGAATGTTTATTATGCATTAGATAGTAGTAGTGTGAGGTTTTGCACGAATCGGTCTTTGGAAATCGTGGATTCGATTTCGATTCGATTGTCCTCGATGGATCGTCAGAACCGATCGGTTGCCATTCTTGGATCGGTCGGCCGATCCATCGATAATCTCTGATGATGTATCTCTCAGATCGATCGGTCACTGACCGTTCCATCCGGGGCAGAGTTGGGACGACGAATCGATCAGTCAGTCACATCGGTCGTCGCCGAGCTGACTGGCAATCGATCGGCCGAGACCGATCCAGGCCCGATCCAGCCAGCGTTCTGTCTTGCGATCGGTAGAGCCATCTGATCGGTCCGCCGTCAGTGAAGGGTAATCAGCTCGAGATCCGCCGCCGGCTAATGGGTGTCAGTGGATCGTTCCACGGACCGATCCAAAGCTCCAGTTTCACCTCCTCAGTATAGCTATGAATATCTAGAAGGTAGTTGGATATGAAATCTCACTCTCACAGAGTTAACAGAGGCAACTACAATAGTTTAGTAAAATTTTATTTTACCCAGTCTTCCGCACAGTTCATCACAGTAGTTTCAATAGTTAATGTAGCGATCCGGCTCACAGCTTAGTACCCAGGAGTTGGGGCGTTACATCCCTAACGTACTATCATCTAAAAACTTCACCGGTAGTGTGGTTCAAGTTAAACTCAGCCCTTTTTTAAACTAGCCTTAATTACCCTGCCTGGTAATCTACTCTTGTTTTACCCATTTCGGGTAAATTAGGTTCAGTTACCCTGTCGGGTAGTGCAGTTGGAGGAGCCAGCTAGTTTGGATCCACCATCTATTTTAGAATTTAATTTCAAATTTTTAACTTTGATTTTGAATTTTGAATTTTTTTAATTTCGAATTTTTAATTTTGATTTTGAATTTTGAATTTTTAATTTTGATTTTGAATTTTGAATTTTTAATTTTGATTTTGAATTTTGAATTTTTAATTTTTAATTTCGAATTTTGAATTTTGATTTTGAATTTTGAATTTTGAATTTTGAATTTTTAATTTTGATTTTGAATTTTGAATTTTGAATTTTGAATTTTGAATTTTTAATTTTGATATGATTTTGAAAAGATTTTTCAAATAAATTTTAAAAGAATTTTTGAAATTCAGTCTTAGAGATTTTGAAAAGATTTTTCAAATAAATTTTAAAAGAATTTTTGAAATTCAGTCTTAGAGATTTTGAAAAGATTTTTCAAATAAATTTTAAAAGAATTTTGAAATTAAGTTTTGAAATGATTTTGAAAAGATTTTTCAAATAAACTTTAAAATAATTTTGAAATTAAGTTTTAAAGATTTTGAAAAGATTTTTCAAATAAATTTTAAAAGAATTTTGAAATTAAGTTTTAAAGATTTTGAAATGATTTTGAAAAGATTTTTCAAATAAATTTTAAAAGAATTTTGAAATTCAGTTTTAGAGATTTTGAAATGATTTTTCAAATAAACTTTAAAAGAATTTTGAAATTAAGTTTTAAAGATTTTGAAATGATTTTGAAAAGATTTTTCAAATAAATTTTAAAATAGTTTTGAAATGATTTTGAAAAGATTTTTCAAATAAATTTAAAAAGAATTTTGAAATTAAGTTTTAAAGATTTTGAAAAGATTTTTCAAATAAATTTTAAAATAGTTTTGAAATTAAGTTTTGAAATGATTTTGAAAAGATTTTTCAAATAAATTTTAAAAGAATTTTGAAATTAAGTTTTAAAGATTTTGAAAAGATTTTTCAAATAAACATTAAAATAGTTTTGAAATTAAGTTTTGAAATGATTTTGAAAAGATTTTTCAAATAAATTTAAAAAGAATTTTGAAATTAAGTTTTAAAGATTTTGAAATGATTTTGAAAAGATTTTTCAAATAAATTTTAAAAGACTTTTAAAATTTATTTGAAAAGCCTAGGCTATTTTAATTTTTTGAACAACCTAGTAAATCAATCTAGTGAACATGACTCATGCTTGGACTTAAGGACCAACTGAATTTGAATGACTGAGATGGAAAATTAGGAAAATAATTTTTTAACCTCTCATGCTTGAACTCCTGAACTCAAAAATTTATTAAGGCATTAATTAAGGGAGAGTGATTTTGAGTCGATTTTAAAATTAGTTTTTCTTTAAAATTTTTAACTTGACCTTAAAATTAAAAACTATTTTTGGCATATCTTCGAAAATTCAAGCTATTTTTAACTTAGCTTTAAAATTAAAATTATTTATGACCTGACTTTTAAATTATAACTCCTCTATAAGCTAAATGTTTTCAAAGCTGAGTACTTAATTAAGTTTTCTCTAACTAAACTTAGTTAAATTATTTTCTAAACTTAGCTACTTGGCAAGATATTTTCTCAATGCAATCATTTTTACGCTGAAAACATAGCTAAGTATTTTCAAATATAGCTAAATATTTTTTTTTTTCAAAAACATTTTGCTAAGTACTTTTTAAAGTGTTTAAAAAAAAAGAAAAGAAATTTAGCTAAGTATCTCTCAAAGCAATTGTTTTCAAATGCTAAGTTCTGCTGAAAATGCTAAGTATTTTCCAAAGCATTCTCAAAATTTCATCAAAACAATTTAAAAAAAAAAACTAAATCTTTTTGAAATCACAAAAATTTGTTAAGTTACTGTTTAAAGACAAAATAACTTTATCTCAGCTAAAAGTATCTCTCAAACTAAAGGAAGAATTTTGCTTTCAAAATTATGATTTCACCTATCTAAAAGTCTTATAAGAAAAATTAAGTGTTTATCAAAAGTAAATAAAAAGATTGGAAGATAAGATTGAAAATTATCTTTGAAAGTTAAGCTAAGGCCCAGATTTTCTTCACTCTCTTGGGTATTTTGATATATGGCAAAGGGGGAGAGTAGGAAGAAATTCAAAGAATATTATAAATTAAAATTAAAATGAAAATTTTGTTGTGAATGTGCCTATGCTTTATTTATGCCTGTGCTTATTTATGCGTATCTTTATTGCATTTTTACTTAACTTTGAATTTCGATTGCCATAATAAAAAAGGGGGAGATTGTTGGTGCAGTAAGCATCCGACGATCGAACCTCAGTTTTGATAATGGCAAAGGGATTCAAAGTTAAGATTCCTTGTTATATAACGTGGTTAAATAAGGTTTCAGGAAAGTCTTAACTGCGGTTAGGCAAGGGAAAATCTTAAGGGGGGGTAACCTTAGGTCCTAGGGGGTGGTAACCTTAGGTCCTAAGGGGGGGGGGGGGGTAACCTTAGGTCCTAGGGGGCGGTAACCCTAGGTGAAGGAAAATCCATGGGGGGGGCCACCTTGGGTCCGGGGGGGCGGTAACCCTAGGGGGAGGAAAACCCTAAGGGGCGGCAACCTTAGGTCCTAGGGGGCGGTAACCCTAGGTGGAGGAAAACCCTAAGGGGTGGCAACCTTAGGTCCTAGGGGTGGTAACCCTAGGTGGAGAAAAACCCTAGGGGGCGGTAACCCTAGGTCGTAGGGGGTGGTAACCCTAGGCGGAAAGTCCAGTCGGTCGGAGGAGGCCGGTGACATCGAGTAATCTCTCCGAGGGAGTAGGTGAGGCGTTCCTCATAGAGGGAACAAGATGGCGGCGTCGAGACCTAGGGTTTCCAGGTTGGAAACCAGAGTCAATCAGACGATCGGTGGAGGCTATACTTCATTTATCATATTTATTGTGCTAGCTTTGTGTTGCGGATAGTGTTTGGGACTAACATATCTTGCGGTGCAAAGGAGCAACCTAAAACCTCGGATGAATAGTGTCCCGAGGCGCCTCCATGGAGCTTGAGGCGCCTCGGGTGCAGCTAGAGGCCTGAGCACCATTGGGCGCCTTGAAGAAGGCGGCGCCTTGGGGCGCCTTGAGTGAGGTTTAAGGCGCCTTGCAGATGAACTTGACCGGTTCAAGCTCGATCCTGCGGAGGACTCGGCGGCGCGCCTTGACTACCTCGACATAAGGGGTTTGACCACGACCAACCAACCACTTCCTTTCTTCAACGTGCTGCTAACGAGATCATCCCGAAGTGCTGCTACGACATACCGACGACCCGGAGCTCCAGACTTTGATATATACTTATTGTCGGTATTGTTTTTCTTTATAGTTCTAATTATAACATTCTTGTAACAATTACGTGCTTATAGTTGTTGCCCACGGAAAGCGATCAAGGATCACGGGCCTTCGAGTAGGAGTCGTCACAGGCTCCGAACGAAGTAAATCATCCGTGTTTGTGTGATTGTCTTTTCTATTTCCGCTGCATTTACTCGTACGTTTTAAATCAAATGATTCCGATAATTCAAACGAAATAGCCACGAGCGCTATTCACCCCCCCTCTAGCGCGGTCTTGATCCAACAAATTCAAATTAAAATAAAACATATGTCATGCTTAAAGAATTCGAAAATCTGCACTTACTAGGTCTACACTTCTAAGCTATTTCCAACAAGGCAAAGCATGAGGAAAGGATGCTTCTACTATCAGAAATTTCCACATAAAGATAGAAACATACTAGGACATACACTTAACAAACCTACACCTTCTAAATTACTTCTAGCAAAACAGAGCATAAGGAAGAGGTAATCACTACTGCTATCAAAAGTTAACCCATGATATACTAAGGCATGCTGTAACACCCTAAATTTCCTCAATTAGAGTCCTAAAAGTAATTTAAATATTTAAAAATGCTATAGAAATATTCTAGGGATTTTTAGAAATTTTTAGAGTATTTTTATGTAATTTTTGGAGGTCATTTGGTATTTTTACTAAACGAAGGAAGTTTCGACAAAAAAATGTCCAAGCCGAGAATTGAACCCATGACCTTTGACTCGGTCAAAACCCGGCTGACCAGGTGTGCAAACGGATTTTTCTGTTTAAGATAGTTAACAGAATATTGGATTATAAAAGGGATAAGTTGATCTTGGATTTGTCTATTTAGAAAAGGTAGCGAATTTATTTAAGATAGTTAACATAATATTATAAAAGGGATAAGTTGATATTGGATTTGTCTGTTTAGAAAAAGTAGTGAATTTATTTAAGATAATTAACAGAATATTAGATTATAAAAGGGATAAGTTGATGTTGGATTTGTCTGTTTAGAAAAGATAGCGAATTTATTTAAGGAGTTAACAGAAATATTAAGTTATAAAAAGGGATAAGTTGATGCTCTGTTTTCTCGTGACTTAAACCATTCTCTCATTCTCTTCTGCGTACGATGGCGGAACTCGGGCAGAAAATGAAAGGGAGTTAGGGCATCATCTCCGGCGACCGACCAAGGTCCTAGAAGCCCTTTTTGTTCGGTTGTGAGTCCAAGAATCAAGGTAAGTGCTTCTCACCTACAGTAGGAGTAGTTTCGGACCTTTGTTCTTCTTGAATCATGAGGCGCGCTTATAGTGCAGATTTTAATTAAGCCTATAGTGCAAAGTGAATTAAGCTTTATAGTGCGATTTTAGTAACTTATAGTGTAGATTTTAATATGATTTAGCCTATAGTGCATTTTTATTAAGCTTATATTTATAGCTAGTGCAGATTTTAATTAAGCTTGTAGTGCAAATTTTTAATTAAGCCTATAGTGCAAATTTTAATTAAGCTTATAGTGCAGATTTTTATGTAGGCTTATAGTGCAGATTTTAATTAAGCTTATAGTGCAGATTTTTATATAGGCTTATAGTACAGATTTTTAATTAAGCCTATAGTGCAGATTTTAATTAAGCTTATAGTGCAGATTTTTATGTATGCTTATAGTGCAGATTTTAATTAAGCCTATAGTGAAGATTTTTAATTAAGCTTATAGTGAAGATTTTTATATAGGCTTATAGTGCAGATTTTAATTAAGCTTGTAGTGCAGATTTTTAATTAAGCCTATAGTACAGATTTTAATTAAGCTTATAATGCAGATTTTTATGTAGGCTTATAATGCAGATTTTAATTAAGCTTATAGTGCAGATTTTAATTAAACTTGTAGTGCAGATTTTTAATTAAGCCTATAGTGCAAATTTTAATTAACCTTGTAGTGCAGATTTCTTAGAGCTTAAAATGCAGATTTCTTTAGAGTAGATTTCTTTAGAGCTTGTAGTGCAGATTTCTTAAGAGCTTATGGTACAGATTTCTTTAAAGTTTATAGTGCAGATTTTTGGTGGAACTTGTAGTACATATTTTTGGTGGAATTTATAGTGCAGATTTTTTGTGGAACTTGTAGTGCAGATTTTTGGTGGAACTTATAGTGCAGTTTTTAAAGAAAAAGATTATAGTGCAGTTTGGTTAAGTATAATAGTGCAGAATTTATGTTTCCATAGTATGAAGAAACAGTATAGCATAGAATGCAGAATCTTGATTAATATAGTATGCAGAATTTTGATTAGCATAGTATGCAGATTTCTGTTTATGCATTTCAAAGTTAGAATTTGTTTAAACATTTCAGTTTTTAAAGAAGCATTCTTTTATTAGAAGTATTAACAAGTGTAAGAAAGATAAAGAAAAGAAAAAGAAAGGCCAAGGCCTTAAGTAGATCCCAAAGTCAAGACTTTAGGGATTTTGGCACACAAGGTGCTTAAAGAAAATGCCGAGGCATTATATATTAGAAGTAATAAAAGATAACAAGTATTTTACTTTATTTAAGAGGCTAGTACCTGATTTCCGAGGTTGTCGTTAAACAAATCCAGGTGTCCAATTCCGAGGTCTTGGCCCTGGTAGACCGAGGTCTGCACTTTTAGGATTGGTGGCTCGCTACCCCAACCTATTAGGGAACGCGCATAAGATGATACTACGCCTGGGCCCAATAAGAAAGTTGATTATTATTTTGAAGTATTAAAGTATAAATTTTTAAACATGTGAAATAAGATTCATAAAGTGTTTAAAATTCAGCAAGATTATGCTAGCATGATTGTATAGATTTGTTATACACGTTTAGCATTTCAGTATGTTTCTTTTGCTTGTAGATGAGCATGAGTAGTTTTCCTTTTGAGCATTCAGCTTTTAGATTTCAGTATATTCACATGCATATTCGAGTTTTGTGAGTTAGATAGCGCTTACTAAGCAATTTTGCTTATAGATGCATTTTCCTTTTACTGCAGATAAAGGAAAGGAAAAGTTATAGCAAAGGAAGGCGACAAGGAGGTGCGGATGGATGTGTGATGCCTGGACTATAGAAGCCTTGGGACCTAGCATAAGAATTTATTAAGAATGTATTAGATGAGTCATTTAGTCTTCCGGTGCTAGTTAATTGTATATTTTGAGTTCTCCGAGAGTTTTATGAATTTCTATCAACATGTGAACAAGGATAGTTAAGTAAAGTTAGTAGTCCAGTAGCGCTCGCCCTCGCCGACTAGTAGTGAGGAAGGTGGGGTGTTACACATGCACTCCGTAGGTCTACAGATTCTGATTCATCTCCAGCAAAGCAAGGCATAAGGTAAGAATGCCATCACTAGAAAAGAAAGTGATTCATAAAGATGATGGAATGCATGAACCTGCTGGAATTTAAAACTTGGGTAAAGCTTGCACTTTCGTAGAGTAGAAGAGGTCTTTAAGCATATTACTACGTGATCTAAATTGGATTACCACCATGAGCTCAAACCGAAAACTAGGGGTTGAAATCTAACTCCACCTCAATCTAGGTGAAAACTCACTCCAATGAATCCAAAACTACACAAGATTAACTCGCAGTATAATAACAAAATAATTCCAACAATTAGATACTACTTCACTTTAGAAGTCTACAACTATCAAATGATATAGGATATCAAGCATACTGTCCGGACTTTTCTCCATCTACATTCATATATGGCATAGGGTACTTAGTGAATATGAAATCTGTTCGTGCATAATAGAGTGTAGGCTATATTTCTAATTGTTCCATATTTCCACATCCCCTAAGCAGAATAGGCTTCACATATCTATCTAACTGGTTACCAATCAAAAACCCAAAACCAGTACAATCTAAGCATCATGCTCGGAAACCAAAGAGGAGCAATCAAATCTCGGAACCACTCAAGGGTTTTCAACAAGCTCCGGAAAAATAAGAAACAAAATCCGAAACCTCAATTGTTCTGTTAAGCAGCACATTGACAGATTTTCTATTAAGCACATGCTATTAAAAGGTGATTGCTATGTGCCACGGCAAGGAAACCAAAGAAGGAATTTCTACTGTAACAATTTGCTACTGGAAACCTAAAATCCTAATTGTTCTTCATGCTCATTGCTTAGAACAACAAATTCCGAACTGCACAGCAACTCATGGCAGCAATATAAATTCCTTGCTCCCTACTTCATGCTTCGGAAAATAAACCATATGCCTAACTAAACATCCTGATCAAATCTGAAGCAAACAACTCACGGCAAAAACCCTAAACCGACAATCATCACAAAAAAATTCGAAAAGAAAGGGGATAGAAATCCGGAACTATCCTACTGCAGGTGAGCAGCGACTTACCTCTTGTTCTTGGACTTACAACCGGAAGAAGGGCTTCTAGGGTTCGGAGAGGTTAAGATCTCGGCGTCTCCTTCGGGTCCACATGCTCTCCACGACGAGAGGGTCACGATTGAGTGAAGATCGGCCGGAAGAAACCTTCGCCGGCCGCCTGTGGAAGGAACCGTAGCTCCTTCATGTTTCCGCCCTAGTGCCGTCGCGCGCACGAGAGGGAGAAGAGAAACGGGATTAGGGTTCGGGAAAAACCTAAACCCTTTTCTTATAACTAGGTTTTTTTATTAATCAACTACAACTTAAATATTATTCGCTCTTTCCTTAATTAACACGGCCCGCCGGCACAGCTAGTCAGCTGGGTTTTGCTCGGGTCAAAGGCCTCGGCTTCGATCCCTCAGCCGCGCACTTTTATTTCAAAATTTATTTTCGGTTTCTAAATATCGCTTAATTACTATTGGTTTTGATTTTCTTCAAGAAACAATTGCTTGCTCACTTGGTCAGCCTGGTTTTGACCGAGTCAAGGGTTGATGGTTCAAACCTCGGCTTTGATATTTTTTTGTCAAAACTTCCTTCGTTTAGTAAAAATACCAAACGACCTCCAAAAATTACATAAAAATACTCTAAAAATTTCTAAAAATCCCTAGAATATTTCTATAGTATTTTTAAATATTTTTAAATTACTTTAAGGACTCTAATTGAGGAAATTTGGGTTATTCCAATTCCCCATACCTTATAAAAAGTTCGTCCTAGAACTTAGAATAATTCCAAATATTTCTGTCTCATACTGTCCTCACGCTACTAAGTAACTTTCTCGTGCTTCTGGTTCTAAGTGACTTTGACTAATGGTACTCTTTGTTCCTTAGTCTCTTAACTTCTCGCTCCTCTATCATTCATATCGCATCGTACTCATTCGTGGTCCTTGAAATGCCTGTTATAAAGTCTCTGGAGACCATAGGTGCATTAGTCACACCAATTGACATGACTACAAATTCGTAGTGTCCATATCTAGTCCTGGAAATTGTTCTGGGTGTATCACTTCCTTTCACTTCCAACTGATGGTACCTAAAGCGCAGGTATGTTTTAGAGAACATTGTTGCCCTCTTTAGCTGATCAAATAGATCATCTATTTTGAAAAGAGGGTACTTGTCCTTAACTGTTACTTTGCTCAGCGCTCTAAAATCTATGCTCATCCGCATAGACCGTCTTTCTTCTTAATGAACAACTCTGAAGCTCCCCGGGGTGAATGGCTAGGGCGGATGAAACCCTTGTCAATTAGCTCCTGAAAATGTTCTTGTAACTCCTTTAGCACTGCTAGAGAAATTCGGTACGGAGCTTTTGAAATTGGGCTGGTGTCAGGAACCAATTCAATTTCAAACTCCACTTCTCTATTGGGAGGTAGTCTAGGTAGCTCTTCTGGAAATACTTCTGGATACTCGCATACTACCCGAACATCCTCCTGCTTGAGTCCTTTCTGTTCTTCTGTATTCACAATGAATGCAAGAAAGCTAGCACACCCTTTAGCTAACATCTGGTGAGCTGTCAGAGAATAGAGAATCTTCTAGGTCCTCTTCCTTGGCACTCCTGTGAATTCAAAGGTTGGTTCACCCTCTCGACTAAAGATCACTTTCCTTCTAGTTCTGATTACTTGACTGGGCTCTCTGTTTCCCCACTGTCTTGTCTTCTATCTTGACTGGCTTGTGTTGCGTTTGTTGTGCCTTGATGCTGTTCAGATAGTGCTCACTAATGCCCTGCTGACCAACTCTTCACCAATCTGTGGTCGGTGAGTTTCACTACTCACATTAAGTGTTATTTCTAGTCTCAGCATTCGGAGCATCAGTCTGACTCGTTCTTTCACTGTACTTACTAACTCTAGGCAAAGGCGAGCTAGCCTGTTGAATCTTTTGACCGCTTCTTCTACTGGTAGGTCATCTTGTCTGAATTCTATAAGCTCTTCATAATGTTTATTGGTGATCCGTTGACGGAAGAATTCTTCGTAAAACTCTATCTCAAAGTCAACCCAGCTCATCTGGTTGACTACTCTCTTACTCTTAACTCGCTCCCACCACATACAAGCATCTCCAGATAGGCAGAAAGAGGCACACTTAACCTTCTCGACTCCTGGCCAGTCAAGAAGCTCCATTGTGCTCTCAAGTGTCTTGAACCTAGCCTGGGCATCCCAGGGTCAGTCGTGCCTAAGAAAATTTTTGGCTTCAGCTTCAGCCACTGTATCAGGGATACTTCTTGTCTTCTAGGTGTTGTGGTGACTTCCAGGGAAACTGATGGGACTTCAGTCAACACTGGGGTCTCCACATTGATGGTTGGGGGAGTGGGAGGAGCTGGCTTCTGATTGGCCATCAGATTGGCAATCACTTGTTACTGATCTGCTATTTGTTTCTGAAGTTGAGCAACAACTTCAGAGAGATTAGGCCCAGTTGTTTTGGGCTCTTCGTTCTCCATAGCTCGATCCTCAGTACGAATGGTACGAGGATGTCCTCTTCTTGACATCTAGTTATGCAGAGAAAAACTTGATATCTTCTCTATCCTTTCTAAACATACTTAGGTATTTGGATAAAAGAGAAACAAAACTTCTATCTTACTAAAGCGCATATAAGCAAATACTCTATACTACAAATAATAAAGAAAGCATAAAAGGAAAACTTAAATACTTTCTTACTTGAAGACGACAAAGCTGGTGCTGATGTGTGATGCTGGAGAATGAGAACTGCTCTGATACCAACTGTAACGACCACCCTTCTTACTACTACTACTCTCTAAGGATGACCGTTACTTAACTACTAACTCTACTTAACCGGTATGATCAAAACCACAAAGAATCCCTACCGAAAAATTTTGGCAGAATCTCCCCTGTACCGGTGACCAAATTCATCAATACATGCAAATAATAAACCATCAGCCACATGCGACTGGTATATATACTTCACAACCACACAGTAATAAGACAACAACTTAAAAAAAAACTACTCTAGCAATAGTAAATGAATAAAGCTCCAACAGTGGAAATAACCAAACTAACAATGTAGAATAGACTCAATTAGCAAAATCAGAAAAATTAGACTCAACTCCTTAAACAATCTCAATTGACATAAATCATAAAGTACGACTCAATTTCCCAGATCTCTCCCACAGTCCTGGCTTCACACACCATCCGCACCACCTTATTGCCTTCCTTGCTAAATCTTTTCCTTTCCTTTATCTGCAGAAAGAGGAAGTGCAATCTATAAGAAAAATTTGCTTAGTTAGCGCTATCTAACTCACAAAAACACGAATATGCATGTATACAGAAAGAACTAGATACTATATGCCCTAAAAGAAAGTAAAGCATAAACATAACTGCTCATGTCAAACTAATAGCAAAGAAAAGCTAAGGAATCTACTCATGTAATTCTAATAGCTAATCATGCTATACTAGGATAAAACTGCATGCTGGAAGATAAAGCTAATCATGCTCAATAAACTAATCAGGAAACAAACAAAACTAAAACTGCATGCTTTAAATTAAAAGAAGCTAAACTTACTGACTCTAAGCATAAATGGTGCTTGTTTCAAAACTTATACTTTATTACTTTAAAATAATAATCAACTTCTCTTGGGCCCTGCATTGTACCAATTTACGTGCATCTTTAATATGAGTCGAGGTAGCTAATCCCGAAACTACTAAGGTACTTCTAGGCGATTTTGTGCCTAGGGGCGATCTAGGAGCCCACCCAATGGACCTTGTGTCCAGTACATTCCATTAAAAAGTAAAATACTTATTTTCTTTTTAACTATAACTTCCTTATACTTGTTATTCTTTAATTCTCTTACAACAAAATGCCTTGGCATTTATTCAAACACTTAGTGTGCTTTTAATCCTAAACTTCTGGAATTTAGGATCAATTTAAGACCTTGGTCTTTTCTCACTTATAACTACTTATTATAGCAAGGATAGTCTAAACTACATGATATGTATATATATGTATATGCTTTATTCTATTCATGCACATCTTAAAGCAAGAGAAAAAAAATCAGCATACTACACTTATAAAAATCTGCACTTAAACTCAATAAAATGCATAATAAAATTTTGTACTGCAATGCTCAACAGAAATATGCATTTCAAGCTTAAATAGAAATCTGCATACATAACTAACAAAAATCTGCACCACTTTATGCTAATCAAAATTCTGCACTTGCTAATAAAAAAAAGGCAAAACTAATTCTGCACTATAACTTTTAAAGCAAACCTATGTAATCTTATTCAAAGCTTACCCCTTCACAAAGATCTCCAAAACAACTAAAAGAAGAAGACCAATCTGATCCGGAAGCAAGGAAAAACAAGCTAAATCCCAGCTACTGAAATAAGATCTTGTTTTTTATTGGTTCTAAGCTTTTACCTTATTTTCTTCCTTTGTAATTCACGGCAGCAAGTTTAAAGAAACAATCCTCAACTTCTCACAAAGGTGTGACCCAATTCAATCCATAAAGTATCGTATCAATCTTAACTTACTTAGACCTCTTCAATTGTCAAATATCCAACCACCCTTGACTTGATTGATAAGTATTTAATTAATCTTAATCTACTTGACAAACGATATCAACTTAACTTAAGCATGTTGTTGGAATATTAAAGCTACTTAGTTGGCCTCGACTGCTTCGTATAATTGCACCAAAAATCTCCATAACATCATTTGGTCAACCTCAACCACTTATGGCATGATTGCATTCAATTAAGTCAACTTGGGTAAAAACAGTTAGAGCTTAAGGTAAATCATGTTTAGGAATATGATGGACTTAAAGCTATGCATACCAGAAGTAATGAATTCAAATTAAAATAAAACATATGTCATGCTTAAAGAATTCGAAAATCTGCACTTACTAGGTCTACACTTCAAAGCTATTTCCAACAAGGCAAAGCGTGAGGAAAGGATGCTGCTACTATCAGAAATTTCCACATAAAGATAGCAACATACTAGGACATACACTTAACAAACCTACACCTTCTAAATTACTTCTAGCAAAACAGAGCATAAGGAAGAGGTAATCACTACTGCTATCAAAAGTTAACCCATGATATACTAAGGCACGCACTCCGTAGGTCTACAGATTCTGATTCGTCTCCAGCAAAGCAAGGCATAAGGTAAGAATGCTATCACTATAAAAGAAAGTGATTCATAAAGATGATGGAATGCTTGAACCTGCTGGAATTTAAAACTTGGGTAAAGCTTGCACTTTCGTAGAGTAGAAGAGGTCTTTAAGCATATTACTACGTGATCGAAATTGGATTACCACCATGAGCTCAAACCGAAAAATAGGGTTTGAAATCTAACTCCACCTCAATCCATGTGAAAACTCACTCCAATGAATCCAAAACTAAACAAGATTAACTCGCGGTATAATAACAAAATAATTCCAACAATTAGATACTACTTCACTTTAGAAGTCTACAACTATCAAATGATATAGAATATCAAGCATACTGTCCGGACTTTTCTCTATCTACATTCATATACGGCATAGGGTACTTAGTGAATATGAAATCTATTCATGCATAATAGAGTGTAGGCTATATTTCTAATTGTTCCATATTTCCACATCCCCTAAGCAGAATAGGCTTCACAGATCTATCTAACTGGTTACCAATCAAAAACCCAAAACCAGTACAATCTAAGCATCATGCTCGGAAACCAAAGAGGAGCAATCAAATCTCGGAACCACTCTAGGGTTTTCAACAAGCTCCGGAAAAACAAGAAACAAAATCCGAAACGTTAATTGTTCTGTTAAGCAGCGTATTGACAGATTTTCTGTTAAGCACATGCTATTAAAAGGTGATTGCTATGTGCCACGGCAAGGAATCCAAAGAAGGAATTTCTGCTGTAACAATTTGCTACTGGAAACCTAAAATCTTAATTGTTCTTCATGCTCATTGCTTAGAACAACAAATTCCGAACTGCACAGCAACTCACAGAAGCATTATAAATTCCTTACTCCCTACTTCATGCTTCGGAAAATAAACCATATGCCTAACTAAACATCCTGATCAAATCCGAAGCAAACCACTCACGGCAAAAACCCTAAACCGACAATCATCAAAGAAAAATTCGAAAACAAAGGGGATAGAAATCCGGAACTATCCTACTGCAAGTGAGCAGCGACTTGCCTCTTGTTCTTGGACTTACAACCGGAAGAAGGGCTTCTAGGGTTCGGAGAGGTTAAGATCTCGGCGTCTCCTTCGGGTCTGCGTGCTCTCCACGACGAGAGGGTCACGGTTGAGTGAAGATCGGACGGAAGAAACCTTCACCGGCCGCCTGTAGAAGGAAACCTAGCTCCTTCGTGTTTCCGCCCGAGAGCCGTCGCGCGCACGAGAGGGAGAAGAGAAACGGGATTAGGGTTCGGGAAAAACGTAAACCCTTTTCTTATAACTAGATTTTTTTTATTAATCAACTACTACTTAAATATTATTCGCTCTTTCCTTAATTAACACCGCCCGCTTGCACAGCTGGTCAGCTGGGTTTTGCTCGGGTCAAAGGCCTCGGCTTCGATCCCTCAGCCGCGCACTTTTATTCCAAAATTTATTTTCGGTTTCTAAAGATCGCTTAACTACTATTGGTTTCGATTTTCTTTAAGAAACAATTGCTTGCTCACTTGGTCAGCCTAGTTTTGACCGAGTCAAGGGTCGCTGGTTCAAACCTCGGCTTTGATATTTTTTTGTCAAAACTTCCTTCGTTTAGTAAAAATACCAAACGACCTCCAAAAATTGCATAAAATTACTCTAAAAATTTCTAAAAATACATAGAATATTTCTATAGTATTTTTAAATATTTTTAAATTACTTTTAGGACTCTAATTGAAGAAATTTGGGTTGTTACAATTCCCCATACCTTATAAAAAGTTCGTCCTCGAACTTAGAATAATTCCAAATATTTCTGTCTCATACTGTTCTCACGCTCCTTAGTAACTTTCTCGTGCTTCTGGTTCTAAATGACTTTCACTAATGGTACTCTTTATTCCTTAGTCTCTTAACTTCTCGCTCCTCTATCATTCATATCGCATCGTACTCATTCGTGGTCCTTGAAATGCCTGTTATAAAGTAACTGGAGACCATAGGTGCATTAGTCACACCAATTGGCATGACTACAAATTCGTAGTGTCCATATCTGGTCCTGGAAACTGTTCTGGGTGTATCACTTCCTTTCACTTCCAACTGATGGTACCTAAAGCGCAGGTATGTTTTAGAGAACATTGTTGCCCTCTTTAGCTGATCAAATAGATCATCTATTTTGAAAAGAGGGCACTTGTCCTTAACTGTTACTTTGCTCAGCGCTCTAAAATCTATGCTCATCCGCATAGACCGTCTTTCTTCTTAATGAACAACTCTGAAGCTCCCCGGGGTGAATGGCTAGGGCGGATGAAACCCTTGTCAATTAGCTCCTGAAATTGTTCTTGTAACTCCTTTAGCTCTGCTAGAGAAATTCGGTACGGAGATTTTGAAATTGGGCTGGTGTCAGGAACCAATTCAATTTCAAACTCCACTTCTCTATTGGGAGGTAGTCCAGGTAGCTCTTCTGGAAATACTTCTGGATACTCGCATACTATCCGAACATCCTCCTGCTTGAGTCCTTTCTGTTCTTCTGTATTCACAATGAATGCAAGGAAGCTAGCACACCCTTTATCTAACATCTGGTGAGCTGTCAGAGAATAGAGAAGCTTCTGGGTCCTCTTCCTTGGCACTCCTGTGAATTCAAAGGTTGGTTCACCCTCTCGACTAAAGATCACTTTCCTTCCAGTTCTGATTACTTGACTAGGGTCTCTGTTTCCCCACTGTCTTGTCTTATATCTTGACTGGCTTGTGTTGCGTTTGTTGTGCCTTGATGCTGTTCAGATAGTGCTCACAAATGCCCTGCTAGCCAGCTCTTCACCAATCTGTGGTCGGTGAGTTTCACTACTCACATTAAGTGTTATTTCTAGTCTCAGCATTCGGAGCATCAGTCTGACTCGTTCTTTCACTGTAATTACTAACTCTAGGCAAAGGCGAGCTAGCCTGTTGAATCTTTTGACCGCTTCTTCTACTGGTAGGTCACCTTGTCTGAATTCTATAAGCTCTTCATAATGTTTATTGGTGATTCGTTGACGGAAGAATTCTTCGTAAAACTCTATCTCGAAGTCAACCCAGCTCGTCTGGTTGATTGCTCTCTTACTCTTAACTCGCTCCCACCACATACAAGCATCTCCAGATAGGCAGAAAGAGGCACACTTAACCTTCTCGACTCCTGGCCAGTCAAGAAGCTCCATTGTGCTCTCAAGTGTCTTGAACCAAGCTTGGGCATCCCAGGGTCAGTCGTGCCTGAGAAACTTTCTGGCTTCAGATTCAGCCACTGTATCAGGGATGCTTCTTGTCTTCTAGGTGTTGTGGTGACTTCCAGGGAAACTGATGGGACTTCAGTCACCACTGGGGTCTCCACATTGATGGTTGGGGGAGTGGGAGGAGCTGGCTTTTGATTGGCCATCAGATTGGCAATCACTTGTTACTGCTCTGCTACTTGTCTCTGAAGTTGAGCAACAACTTCAGAGAGATTAGGCCCAGTTGTTCTGGGCTCTTCGTTCTCCTTAGCTCGATCCTCAGTACGAATGGTACGGGGATGTCCTCTTCTTGACATCTAGTTATGCAGAGAAAAACTTGATATCTTCTCTATCCTTTCTAAACATACTTAGGTATATGGATAAAAGAGAAACAAAACTTCTATCTTACTAAAGCGCATATAAGCAAATACTCTATACTGCAAATAATAAAAAAAGCATAAAAGGAAAACTTAAATACTTTCTTACTTGAAGACGACAAAGCTGGTGCTGATGTGTGATGCTGGAGAATGAGAACTACTCTGATACCAACTGTAACGACCACCCTTCTTACTATTACTACTCTCTAAGGATGACCATTACTTAACTACTAACTCTACTTAACCGGTATGATCAAAACCACAAAGAATCCCTACCGAAAATTTTTGGCAGAATCTCCCCTGTACCGGTGACCAAATTCATCAATACATGTAAATATTAAATCATCAGCCACATGCGACTGGTATATATACTTCACAACCACGCAGTAATAAGACAACAACTTAAAAAAAAACTACTCTAGCAATAGTAAATGAATAAAGCTCCAACAGTGGAAATAACCAAACTAACAAAGCGGAATTGACTCAATTAGCAACATCAGAAAAATAAGACTCAACTCCTTAAACAATCTCAATTGACATAAATCATAAAGTACGACTCAATTTCCCAGATCTCTCCCACAGTCCTGGCTTCACACACCATCCGCACCACCTTGTCGCCTTTCTTGCTAAATCTTTTCCTTTCCTTTATCTGCAGTAAGAGGAAGTGCAATCTATAAGGAAAATTTACTTAGTAAGCGCTATCTAACTCACAAAATACTATGCTCTAAAAAGAAAGTAAAGCATAAACATAACTGCTCATGTCAAACTAATAGCAAAGAAAAGCTAAGGAATCTACTCATGTAATTCTAATAGCTAATCATGCTATACTAGGATAAAACTGCATGCTGGAAGATAAAGCTAATCATGCTCAATAAACTAATCAGGAAACAAACAAAACTAAAACTGCATGCTTTAAATTAAAAGAAGCTAAACTTATTGACTCTAAGCATAAATGGTGCTTGTTTTAAAACTTATACTTAATTACTTTAAAATAATAATCAACTTCTCTTGGGCCCTGCATTGTACCAATTTGCATGCATCCTTAATATGAGTTGAGGTAGCTAATCTCGAAACTACTAAGGTACTTCTAGGCGATCTTGTGCCTAGGGGCGATCTAGGAGCCCACCCAATGGAACTTGTGTCCGGTACATTCCATTAAAAAGTAAAATACTTATTTTCTTTTTAACTATAACTTCCTTATACTTGTTATTCTTTAATTCTCTTACAACAAAATGCCTTGGCATTTATTCAAACACTTAGTGTGCTTTTAATCCTAAACTTCTGGAATTTAGGATCAATTTAAGACCTTGGTCTTTTCTCAGTTATAACTACTCATTATAGCAAGGATAGTCTAAACTACATACTATGTATATATATGTATATGCTATATTCTGTTCATGCACATCTTAAAGCAAGAGAAAACAAAATCAGCATACTACACTTATAAAAATCTGCAGTTAAACTCAATAAAATGCTTAATGAAATTCTGTACTGCAATGCTCAACAGAAATCTGCATTTCAAGCTTAAATAGAAATCTGCATACATAACTAACAAAAATCTACACCACTTTATGCTAATCAAAATTCTGCACTTGCTAATAAAAAAAGGCAAAACTAATTCTGCACTATAACTTTTAAAGCAAACCTATGTAATCTTATTTAAAGCTTACCCCTTCACAAAGATCTCCAAAACAACTAAAAGAAGAAGACCAATCTGATCCGGAAGCAAGGAAAAACAAGCTAAATCCCAGCTACTGAAATAAGATCTTGTTTTTTATTGGTTCTAAGCTTATACCTTATTTTCTTCCTTTGTAATTCACGGCAGCAAGTTTAAAGAAACAATCCTCAACTTCTCACAAAGGTGTGACCCAATTCAATCCATAAAGTATCATATCAATCTTAACGTACTTAGACCTCTTCAATTGTCAAATATCCAACCACCCTTGACTTGATTGATAAGTATTTAATTAATCTTAATCTACTTGACAAACGATATTAACTTAACTTAAGCATGTTGTTGGAATATTAAAGCTACTTAGTTGGCCTCGACTGCTTCGTATAATTGCACCAAAAATCTCCATAACATCATTTGGTCAACCTCAACCACTTATGGTAAGATTGCATTCAATTAAGTCAACTTGGGTAAAAACAGTTAGAGCTTAAGGTAAATCATGTTTAGGAATATGATGTACTTAAAGCTATGCATACCAGAAGTAATGAATTCAAATTAAAATAAAACATATGTCATGCTTAAAGAATTCGAAAATCTGCACTTACTAGGTCTACACTTCTAAGCTGTTTCCAACAAGGCAAAGCATGAGGAAAGGATGCTGCTACTATCATAAACTTCCACATAAAGATAGCAACATACTAGGACATACACTTAACAAACCTACACCTTCTAAATTACTTCTAGCAAAACAGAGCATAAGGAAGAGGTAATCACTACTGCTATCAAAAGTTAACCCATGATATACTAAGGCATGCACTCCGTAGGTCTATAGATTCTGATTCGTCTCCAGCAAAGCAAGGCATAAGGTAAGAATGCTATCATTATAAAAGAAAGTGATTCATAAAGATGATGGAATGCTTGAACCTGCTGGAATTTAAAACTTGGGTAAAGCTTGCACTTTCGTAGAGTAGAAGACGTCTTTAAGCATATTACTACGTGATCTAAATTGGATTACCACCATGAGCTCAAACCGAAAACTAGGGTTTGAAATCTAACTCCACCTCAATCCATGTGAAAACTCACTCCAATGAATCCAAAACTAAACAAGATTAACTCGCGGTATAATAACAAAATAATTCCAACAATTAGATACTACTTCACTTTAGAAGTCTACAACTATCAAATGATATAGAATATCAAGCATACTGTCCGGACTTTTCTCCATCTACATTCATATATGGCATAGGGTACTTAGTGAATATGAAATCTGTTCGTGCATAATAGAGTGTAGGCTATATTTTTAATTGTTCCATATTTCCACATCCCCTAAGCAGAATAGGCTTCACAGATCTATCTAACTGGTTACCAATCAAAAACCCAAAACCAGTACAATCTAAGCATCATGCTCGGAAACCAAAGAGGAGCAATTAAATCTCGGAACCACTCTAGGGTTTTCAACAAGCTCCGGAAAAACAAGAAACAAAATCTGAAACGTCAATTGTTCTGTTAAGCAGTGCATTGACAGATTTTCTATTAAGCACATGCTATTAAAAGGTGATTGCTATATGCCACGGCAAGGAAACCAAACAAGGAATTTCTACTGTAACAATTTGCTACTGGAAACCTAAAATCGTAATTGTTCTTCATGCTCATTGCTTAGAACAACAAATTCTGAACTGCACAGCAACTCACTGCAGCAATATAAATTCCTTGCTCCCTACTTCATGCTTCGGAAAATAAACCATATGGCTAACTAAACATCCTGATCAAATCCGAAGAAAACAACTCACGGCAAAAACCCTAAACCGACAATCATCACAGAAAAATTTGAAAACAAAGGGGATAGAAATCTGGAACTATCCTACTGCAAGTGAGCAGCGACTTGCCTCTTGTTCTTGGACTTACAACCGGAAGAAGGGCTTCTAGGGTTCGAAGAGGTTAAGATCTCGACGTCTCCTTCGGGTTCGCGTGCTCTCCACAACGAGAGGGTCACGGTTGAGTGAAGATCAGCCGGAAGAAACCTTCGCCGGCTGGCTGTAGAAGGAACCCTAGCTCCTTCGTGTTTCCGCCCGAGAGCCGTCGTGCGCACGAGAGGGAGAAGAGAAACGGGATTAGGGTTCGGGAAAAACCTAAACCCTTTTCTTATAACTAGGTTTTTTTTATTAATCAACTACTACTTAAATATTATTCGCTCTTTCCTTAATTAACACCGCCCGCTTGCACAGCTGGTCAGTTGGGTTTTGCTCGGGTCAAAGGCCTCGGCTTCGATCCCTCAGCCGCGCACTTTTATTCCAAAATTTATTTTCGGTTTCTAAATATCGCTTAACTACTATTGGTTTTGATTTTCTTCAAGAAACAATTGCTTGCTCACTTGGTCAGCCTGGTTTTGACCGAGTCAAGGGTCGCTGGTTCAAACCTCGGCTTTGATATTTGATATTTTTTTGTCAAAACTTCATTCGTTTAGTAAAAATACCAAACGACCTCCAAAAATTGCATAAAAATACTCTAAAAATTTCTAAAAATACCTAGAATATTTCTATAGCATTTTAAAATATTTTTAAATTACTTTTAGGACTCTAATTGAGGAAATTTGTGTTGTTACACTTCAGAAATAGATACAAATTTATGGCTTTGCTCAAACTTGGTTTTCAATTTGCTCTCAGTTTCTGATTCTTCTAGTTGTTCCCAGGCCGTCAATGTGAGGAAAATCATCTGTTCGAGTTCTTCATCAGAGTTTTCTAAAGAAGACTCATCCCATGTTGCTTGTAATGCTTTCTTCTTCCTTTGCCTCTTTTGCTTCCTTTTGATTTGGACAGTTAGCTTTGATGTGTCCATTTTGGTTGCAGCCATAGCAGGTAACTTCGAACTTTACTTTTGGACTGGCTTTCACTGTCTTGGACTGAATCACCTTCTTGATGTCCTTGTTCTTGAATCCTTTCTTTTTTTTGTAGAGTTTGCGTACTAGGTTGACGATCTCGACTATGATCTCATCGTCATCATCTTCTGAGTCCAATTCATCTTCAGACTTGGGTTCGGTTCCGCGCTTTGCTTTTGGTTCTCGGGTTCTGCTTGTACCTACAATCAAAGCAACACCTTTCTCAGCTGGATGTGCATTAGTCTGTTCATGCAATTCAAATTCGGAAAATAACTCGTCTAGTCTAATTAAAGAAAGGTCCTTGGATACTTTGTAAGCATCTATCATGGATGCCCATAAAGTATTCCTCGGAAAGGCGTTGAGTGCGTACCTTATTACATCTTGATTCTTTATCTTTTGTCCGATCCCGTGGAGTTCGTTCAGTAGATCTTGTATCCGTGCGTGAAGTTGGCTAGCTGTCTCACCTTCTTGCATTTTTATATTATATAACTTATTTAAAATTAGATTGTGCTTACTTACTTTCGTATCAGAGGTGCCTTCGTGCAGCTCGATCAGCTTCTCCCATAATTCTTTCATGCTTGAGGATGGACCAACTCGGTTCAGCTCTTCCTTTGTTAGACCACATTGAAGAGTACACATTGCTTTGACATTGGCCTCGACCTTATTTATTATACCTGTGTCCCAGTTCTCACATGATACTGGTTTTCTCGTGCTGTCGAGTGGGATTGAGATGTTGGTTCTGATGATCATCCACATCTCGAACTGGGTTTGGAAGTAGAACTCCATTCGACCCTTCTAGTAATCGAAGTCCTCGTCGGAGAAGAGAGACGGGTGAGCTATGCTGTAGTCTTCTTGGTGGGCCATTGTAGAAGTAAAATCTCGCACAAACAAAGACAAGAAACTTTGTTCCAAGACTTGGTCTTGGATTAGTAGTGCGGGATTAAAACTAACTGTGTGAACTCAAGTGGTGTTGCACCAGCTTCGAGGGGAAATTTTGATTATGATAAAAATAGATTGGAAGGCAGCAATTTTACTGATTCCGATCGACTCTGAAAAACTAAAAATTACCACAAAAAATTGCTTGAATGGTGGTTTCACCAATTCGAAGCAACCTCGCTCTGATACCAATTGTTGGATCGAAAGCGCTAGAGGGAGGTGAATAGTGCTTGTGGCTTTCACGTTCATTTTGGAAAACTTCAATTAAATACGCAGCGGAATAATAAAACACAAACACAAACGCCGAGGGTTTTACTTGGTTCGGAGCCTGTGACGACTCCTACTCCAAGGCCCATGCTCGTTGAGCGTTTACTTCAGGCAATCACTATCAATTCAGAAGTTACAATTTGAAGTACAATATAAATGAAAAACTTATACCGACAAACAAGGAATTACTAAATTTGAAGCTTCTAGTCATCAGAGTTGAGTTGCAGCTTTATCGGATCGTCCTTTTGAGCAGCAAACGGAAGAAATATTGTGTTTTTAGTTGTCTCTTTGCTGCTGCTCAAGACAAGCCTATATAGCCCGTTGAGAGTGCCCTCAACAGTATGGAGGGCACCTCCAACCCCGCCGAATCCACAGCGTGGATAAGCTCCGCTTCACCCGTAGCCTATCCGCCCGAGGGCGCCTCCAATCCCATGGAGGGCGCCTTCCATCCAGCGTCCAGGGCGCCCTCAAGCCCTATGGAGGGCGCCCTCGGCCTGCTTCCTAAGCTACTTTGGTCAAGGCACCCGAGGCACCACCAATCTCCATGGAGGGCACCTCGCACATTGCTCATCCGAGCTTTTAGTACTTTTTCATTCCTTGCAAGATATGTTAGAACAAAATACAAAACATATCATACAAAATAGAGTTAGCACAAATAAAACAAGATTAATATAAGAATTTGACAGCCATCGGACTATCCGATTCTGACTTCGGATTTCCATTCGGAAACCCTAGGTCGAACCAACGCCTACCATTCCCTCACCAGGGAACACGTTCTCACTTACTCCACTCAGGAGAGTTTACCTGTTGTCAGATCAGTCCTCTAGACCAACTAACTTTTGCTCAGCCCCCGAGGCTCTAGGACTTTCTGCTGGGTGTTCGCTCCACGACCCATCCAGTCTTCCACCCGGTTCGTGACACCAGGACTTTCCACCTAGAGTCCCCAACTCTAGGATTTTTGCCCGAAGCCCTCGACCCATGAAGACTTTCCGCCTAGGGTTACCACCCCTTAGGGTTTTCCCTTTGCCTAATTGTGTTGGATTTTTCGGGCCGCGAAAACCATTTTTTCGCGTCGCAGAAACCCCGAAAGCCCCGTCACTGGATTCGTACGAAGTAAAAATAAAATAAAAATATTCGAGAACGAGTTTACTAAAGCCTAGATCTACATTAGGAGAAGATCTTTACCCTTGGTGCGAAGCCCTTCGCGTATCCCGCTCTTCCAAGTGATGCCGGATGTTGGATCGAGATGCGCTAGAGGGGGGGGGTGAATAGCGCTCACGGCTATTTCGTTTTTCGAATCCGTAAATCGTACGAGAAACTAACAGAGTAATAAGCAACGAAATAAAAACAATCAAACACAGACACGAAGGAATTACTTCGTTCGGAGCCTAAGGCGACTCCTACTTGAAGGCCCGCGATCCTTGATCGCTTTCCGTGGGTAACAACTAAAATATTGTGAATAATTACAAGGAAATAAGTACAACTGGAATTGAAATAATACCAACAACAAAATAATAACTGAAGCTTCGGGTCATCGGCGACTGCAACAGCACTTTAGAGTTGTTTCTTGAGCAGCACACAGTAGAAGGAAAGCTTGTCAATTGTTGATCTTCACTGCTGCTCGAAGACCCCTTATAAAGGGAATCCAAGGCGCCTTGAAAGCCTCCAAAGGCGCCTCCATAGCTCCGAGTCCACCGTGCAGATGAGCGCTGACCATTCTGCGCTTATCACCTTGAAGGCGCCTTCATAGGTCTTCAAGGCGCCTTCCAAGGCACCTTCCAAGGTGCCTCCATAGCCAACCGAGGCGCCTTCAGCCCTGCTTCACGGCCAGGTCAGCTTTTGCACCCGAGGCGCCTCCAAGCTCCATGGAGGCGCCTCGGACATTGTTCATCCGAGGTTAATCTTTGCACTTTGGTCCCTGCAAGATACATTAGTCCCAAATATACCCTGCAGCACAAAGTTAGCACATAAAACATAATAGATGTGATAGTGACTGTAATGCCCGAAAATTCTCAAAACTATTTTAGAAATATTCTATGATTTTTCTGGGATTTTTAGATATTTTTCCGGAATTTTCCGAGTAGCGGAAGCAGCAAAAATAATTAGAACCGCAAAATAGCTTAGGCGGGAATCGAACCCGGAACCCCTCGGATCCGATAACTTTTAGTTAGCCTTAGTAACCGGTGAACCCAGCAGGGCCATGCTGAAAGAAAGAGGAATCAATTATATTTATATTAGAGTTGGGTTCAATTATCCACTTAATATAAATAGAAGAGTTAGGTTGGGTTTGGTTTATTTTAGAATTTGGTTCGGCAAACTCCTCCCCTCCAAACCCTCACGCCGAACACCCTTCTTCTCTCCTTCTCTCGGTGCCAACCACAAGGAAGACCTAGGGTTCTCTCCCTAGGGCCCCAAGGATATCTTCCGGCGATAACTCCGGCACGAGGACACTCTCCTCCGCGAGGGGAACGCTTAGACGTGAGAAGAACGTCGAGAAGTCGTCTCCACCGGAATTCTAGCGAATAGAATTGTAAGGAAATTAGCGTACGAGGTAAGAAACCCCTCACCTGCAGTATAAGTAGCTCCGTTTGGGTTTTCTACACATTAGTTTAGCTATATGCAGATTTTTATCGACGCATAGCGTGAAATTGACCCTCCTCTCAGGTTTAGGGATTTAGTGAGCACTTCTAGATGAGCCAGACACGTAATCCCTCTTCAGTGGGGGGTTTCTAGACGTTGTCGGGTGCCTAGAAGTGGTCTCCCTAATAGAGAGGAGAGTTGGGGCACACCAAGTGTTCGATAAAATAGCTAGTTAAGTAAAAATGCAAACTAGGCATTTTAACAGCTCAGTTGAATGCATTAGAAGCATCTAAATCAGTAAATCAGTTTATTCTAGCTTATATGGGACTACGGTCCAATGGGTGGGCTCCCACAGTAGCCTCTGGGTTCAGACAACCTAGCTCTAGGTCCAGATAACCTAGAAACAGCAATTTAGAACAGTTTAGCTATATTCAGTATTTTACCTTTCAGTTGGCACTGTACCGGATTAGATATCCATTGGATTGGACTCCCACAGTCGTCCCTAGGTTCAGATAACCTACTAAACCCTACCAAATTCGGGACTTGCAAACCCGGGTTTAGTTAGGGATCTTGCCGCATGATGAAGAATTCTTCGGCCCAACAACACATGATTATTATTTTGATATACTATGCTATTAGTTTTCAAAACTCATAAAATCAGTTATGTTAGTTGAGTTTGATTTCATTAGCTTGATTAGCGCTTAGTTCTATTATTGTTCTATTGTTAACGTTCTAGTTGATTATTGTTATTTAGATTACATTGCCGTTATACTAATCGCATTGTTCAATTATTTCGAGAGTATGCCATTTCGATGTTCGCATTCTTTATGTTTGCATCGTTAGTTTAGTGAGGAGTAGGTAGTAGTTTAAAGTATACTTCTCTACTGATAAAGAAAGGATGGAGGAAAATGGACTAAAGGAGTGGGTTCCAATGCATGCAAAGAGTGT
Organism: Zingiber officinale; assembly: GCF_018446385.1. NCBI lineage: Eukaryota > Viridiplantae > Streptophyta > Magnoliopsida > Zingiberales > Zingiberaceae > Zingiber > Zingiber officinale. Next base: position 73,860,019 of record NC_056006.1, read on the forward strand.
GTGGCTGGAATAAAAGATCCTCGGGGGTTTTAGCAAGCTTAAATAGTTTAATTCTTAGTATTTCTTCTTTCATGCATTTTAGACCTTAGAATGTTTAAACCATGGGAGATTTATTTAGTTTGTTAGTAATTATGTTAGAATGTTGGTTAATAGTTGCTAGAATATATTCCAATTGATTTTAGAATTGTTGTGTGAGGTTTTGCCGCGGAGATCGGAGCCGGATGGACCGATCAGTCGAGTGTGCCATTGGATCGGTCGCTGGATGGAGCCACTGGATCGGTTTACCGACCGATCAGTGTGCTCCTGGATCGGTCGGTAGACCGATCCAACCACACACAGAAACACACAGAAGCGACATATCTTGTGGATCGGTCAGCCGACCGATCCACGATCTGACAGCCCAATCGATTCATGGATCGATTGAAATGCCTAATTACAGCTAGCAGGACATCCGAGAAGCATAGATTATCCTCCCTAGCATGTGTACAACCCCTAGGTACACCTAGAATATTAAGTTCAGATTTTACAGAGATCAGTTTAGTAAAATTTTAATCAATCCAGATTTCTGCAATAGTAATTTAGCACAACATTACGTAACGATCGACCTTACAGCCTAGTCAGTAGAAGGCGGGTCGTTACAAGTTTGGAAAACCCTAGGTCGACCCGACGCCTATTGTTCCCCTCTATGGGGAACGCGTCCTCACTTACTCCACTCAGGAGATTTGTGCGATCCTCCGGATCGACTGGACTTTTGCTCGACACTCGACGCTTCCGGACTTTCTGCTGGACATCCGCTTCCGGCTAGTCCAGTCTTTCACCAGTTCGCGACACGGGACTTTCCACCTAGGGTTACCACCCCTAGGACTTTTACTGAAGCCATCGACCAAGACTGTAACGCCCGCCCTCCCTGCTACTCAAAGGGATGGGGCTACTTACTTACTTAACCATTCCAGGATACATACATATTCAAAAATTCTTTCTTATAACTTAAAGCAGCGGAAATGTCATAGAGTTATACTGGAATGTAACATAAATACAATGTTTCATGTCAAACATAACAAAGCATTATAGCAGGTCTTATTCGTCCCAGCCGAGCCACTGCCACACACACCTCCTTGCCTCTCCTGCAGCTCCCCTAGGTCATCCATCTTTTGCCTTTATCTGTGGTACAAGGAAGTAAGCTATTAGCGCACAGGCTCAGTAAGATTCTTTCCTACTCACAACAATCCGTATCTCAAGCATAATCATACAAGCATATCATCAATGAACAAATAACATAATCATCACTATGTGAGCATGGTTTCTTATCATAACATATTATTATGAATCATGTTTCTAACATATCATAAACAAAGTAATCATATGAGGTAAACCATGAGAAGCATAACATATCATGAACATGGAAAGAAACATATCATATAAGGAGGGGTGCATTATGCAAAATGCCTTTTTAAAACATATGCAATGTTGAGTGCAAAATGTCTTTATACATATCTTTTAATACTTGAACATAATATCATCATCATGAGGGCCCGGCTTGTACCACATACATACATAAATGCGCGCAATCCCTAGGACAGGGTAGCTAGCCCCGAACCTACTAGGGATCTAGACCCGTTCATAGTCTGTCGGTCTAGGGGCGTACTAAGGAGCCCGTCCCTTTTTACTAGACCCGTTCATAGTCCGTCGATCTAGGGGCGCTTATGGAGCCCACCCTTGGTACAAGCCATACAAAGTAAAGTACATGTCATGCATATCATATCATCATAATTGCCATATCATATCATCATAAGGTCATGCTCTTGTCTTAACATGAAGAGTGCTCTTAATCCCAACTTAAGAGAAGCAACTCTTTGTCATTTTCTTATCATATCATAAGGCATGCATTCTTGGCACATGGCCATCATATAAAACCCTTATCATGCTTGGTTCATAAGCTTACATATATGAGCATGCAACATGTTGAAATCATACATGCTTGAGTACATAATCATCATAAGGATCATATCATGCATAATTCATAACATACATAATCAACATGTTACTGATCTTATCATAAAGCATGCACACTTAACATAAAACATATCATAAACAAATTCATGGCTTGCTAAGTTTAAGTTAAAAACTTTCTTGAATTCTAAGTTATAGTCATGGCCGAAAGTTCATAACAAAAGAATACTCCAAAGCCACATACAACATGAATACTTAGCAAATCTTATAACATATCATAAGGAGTCTATGAACATACTAAATTAGGTTTTGAGTTTCATGAACCCTAACATCTTATCATAGCCGAAACATCATAACAAGAAGTAAACTTCTAAGCAACACATGAACATAAATACTTAGCCAAATTGTTAACATATCATAAGGAAGTCTATAAGCATGCTAGATTAGGTTTTGAGCTTTGTGAAACCCTAAATTATTATCATGGCCGAAACTTCATAAGCCAAGGATGTACACTTCTAAACCACATGTAGCATGAACACCTAGCTAATTCCATCATATATCATAAAGAAGTCCATAAGTACACTAAATTAGGTTTTGGAGCTTCATGAACCCTAAGGATTCATCATGGCCGAAACTCCATCATGTAGAAAATGAACTCCTAAGCAACATATAAGTACAAGTTTCTATCCCATTTTATAACATATCAACAAGAAACCTATGAGCATACTAGCTTAGGTTTTTGGGCTTCATGAACACTAAAATTATCATAGCTAAAACATCATGCACAAGAAGTGGACTTCTAACAAATCTCTTAACATGAATACTTAGCCAATTTGATAACATATCACAAGGAAACTTATAAATATGCTAAATTAGGTTTAGAGCTTTATGAAACCCTAAATCACTATCTTGGCCGAAACTTTACAACTAGGAAATAAACTTATGAACAACATGTAGACATAAATCTTTTTAGTTAATTTCATAATATATCACATGGAGGTCTATGATCATACTAAATTAGGTTTTGAGTTTCATAACCCCTAATGTTTCCATCATGGCCGAAACTTCCTCAAGCAAAAAACATAGTTTCTAAACAACATATGAACATGAATCTCTAACAAATTTCATAACATATCATAACTAAATCTATGAGCAAGTTAGATTAGGTTTTAAGCCTCATGAACCCTATATTTCTATTATGGCCGAACCCTTCTTCAAGCAAGAACAAAATCTCTAGATAACATATGAACATGAATCTCTAGCAACTTTCATAACACATCATAAATAAATCTAAGAGCAAGTTAGATTAGGTTTTAAGCCTCATGAACCCTATATTTCTATCATGGCCGAACCTTTCTTCAAGCAAGAATAAAATCTCTAGATAACATATGAACATGAATCTCTAGCAACTTTCTTAGTACATCATAAATAAATCTAGGAGCAAGTTAGATTAGGTTTTAAGCCTCATGAACCCTATATTTCTATCATGGCCGAACCTTTCTTCAAGCAAGAATAAAATCTCTAGTTAACATATGAACATGAATCTCTAGCAACTTTCTTAGTACATCATAAATAAATCTAGGAGCAAGTTAGATTAGGTTTTAAGCCTCATGAACCCTATATTTTTGATCATGGCCGAAACTTATAAAAAGGAGAGAAAGTTAATAAACATCTCAATAAAACGATTAAGCTTAACATCACACACATAATTTCCTTTCTAACTAAAATCATATCATAACCTATCAAGTTCATAAGCATGGTTTCTTCTCTTCTTTTATTTCAAATTCTAAGAGTTCGAGTCTTTCGAGAAAACCGTAAGCAACTTGTACCACAGGTGAGGGAATACTTGCATCCTTATTCGCTTAAGGAAAGAGGGATCTTGCTTGTGGAGCCTTCCTAGAGAGGGGTCTTCCTTGTTTTTGGGTTTCGGCAAGGAGAGGTAGGGGAGGCTCCTTGGTCACGGTGAGGAAGAGAAGGGAGGAGGAAGAGAAGAAAAAAATGAAGTTTCTTCTTAATTTCCCCTTTTATTCATCATGAGAGGAGGAAGGGAAAATGTATTTTTCCTTCTCCTTTCTTTTACTTCTCCTTAATGAAAAGAGGAAGTAAAAATCCTCTTTTCTTTTGAGAGGGAGAGGCAACTCTAACTTCTCCTTCTCAATGAAACAAAAATCTCTTTTCTTACCCTTAACTATATTGTCACTTCCTTCTTTAACAATAATTTCTCTTGGTCTATTGGTTAACACATGAATATATCTAGTAGGAGATCCAAGGTTCAAGCCTTGGTCATCTCTCTTTTTGGTTCTATTTCTATTTTTTTTTTGTAAATTCAACATAAGGCCTATTTTTATTCATGATAAAAATATCTAAAATCTTGCTAAGTACTCCATGGGTGTTACAACCACCCCCTATGACCTAGGGTTACCGCCCCCTAGGATTTTCCCTTTGCCTAACCGCAGCTAGGACTTTTCTCCACCTAGGGTTACCACCCCCTAGGACCTAGGGTTACCATCCCCTAGGGTTTTCACCTGCCTAACCGCAGTTAGGACTTTCCTGAAACACTCATTCAACATGTTAGATAACAACAAGACTTAACTTTGAACCCTTTGCCATTATCAAAACTTGGGTTCGATCGTTGGATGCTTCCCGCACCAACAATCTCCCCCTTTTTGATTATGGCAACCCAAATTCAAAGTTAAGTAAAACAAATGTATAAGATAGATTAAAAGATTTTAAGTGATCAAGCTTAAGTATATAAATTCAAATGAAAGCATAACTTAAGCTAACACTTAAACTTTGTGACGCTCCCCCTTAATAAAGGGCTTTCTTTTTGAATTTTTTTTACTTTTGAATTTTCTACTCTCCCCCTTAATAAAAGCAACATTTTTTACTTTTGAATTTCCTACTCTCCCCCTTTGCCAGTTGAAGGCAAGTTTTAAGTTTTTTAGAAAAAACAGATTTAGTCTTTGAAAAAAAAATGCTTGTGTAACACTTATAATAAAATTTTGCTAAAAAGTTGTTAGTTAAGGGAGAAGGAGGACTTAACAAGGAATATTTTTCTCCTAAGTTAAAAAGGCTAATGTATGGATGACTTTGAAGGATGACTTTAGCCTCTTTTTAAACTTAGTTGTTTTATGAAAAAATACTTAATTAAATTTAGAAAAAAAACTTAGCTAGATTTTAAAGGATTTTTGAAGCCAGATTATGTTTAAAGAAATTTGAAGTCTCATTATACTTAGCAAAAATCTTTTGAAAGCCATGAGTTAAATTTTGCAAAATATGCTTTTAATACTTTTAGCTAAGTATAGAATGAATCTAAGAGGTAACTTAGAAAAGTATTTTAGCCAAAATTTATAAAGGTGGCTAAGTTTGAGAAAGTTAGAAAGTTGCTCTATGAATCACTTAGCTAAGCCTTTTGCAAATATTGAATTTTGAAAAATATAGCTTAAGTGAAAAGGGACTTAGCTTAATTTTGAATAAAATAATACTTATTTTTGAAAAAGAACTTGTTAATTTTTAGGTTGAAGAGAGAGAGTAGCTAATATTTTAATTTAGGTTATTTATTTAGTTGGTCCTTAAGTCCAAGCATGTCTAATTGGTGTTGATCAGGTATCAGAGCCCTAAAGTACAAGTAATCTTAATCTTAATATTTCCATTTCCTTTAGTTTGAGAGATACTTTTAGCTAAGATAAGGTTATTTTTGTCTTTAACAAGTAACTAAGTGATATGACAACACTTTAAATTCTTAGTTTTTAAAGAGGGAGTTTAGCTAAGATTTTTACTTTAAAAATACTTATGAAGATAATAGTTTTGTTAAGTATTTAATCTTAAAAAGACTTAGTTTTTTTTAAAAAAATTGTTTTGATGAAATTTTGAGAATGCTTTGGAAAAAACTTAGCATTTGAAAACAATTGCTTTGAGAGACACTTAGCTAAATTTCCTTTTTATTTTTTTTGAAAACTTTAAAAAGTACTTAGCTAGATTTGAAAATACTTAGTTAAATATTTAGCTTAAAAATGATTGCCTTGAGAGAACTTCTTGCCAAATAGCTAAGTTTAGAGTATAGTCTAACTAAGCTTAGTTAAAGAAAACTTGATTAAGTACTTAGCTTAATGAGGTTTTACATAAAGGCTTAGCTTTGAAAATATTCTAGAAGAGTTGTAATTTAAAAGCCAGGTCATAAATAATTTTAATTTTAAAGTTAAGTTAAAAATAACCTGAATTTTTGAAGATAAGTAAAAATAGTTTTTTAATTTTGAGGTCAAGTCAAAATTTTATTTTAAAGAAAAACTAATTTTAAAACCAACTCAAAATCACTCCCCCTTAATTAATGCCTTAATAAATTTTTTGAGTTCAGGAGTCCAAGCATGAGAGAAAAAAAAAAAATTATTTTCCTATCTTTCCATCTCACTCATTCTAGATTAACAAGCATGTTTAGCATATGAGTGAGTGTGAGATGGAGTTGTCCTTGTAGTTGATATAAAACATAAGTTTTAAATTTCAAAAAAAAAAAAATTAAAAGATTTTTAAAATGATTTTGAAATTAAGTTTTGAAAAGATTTTAAAATTATTTTGACAATAAGTTTTGAAAATATTTTAAAATGATTTTGAAATTAAATTTTGAAAATATTTTTAAATAATTTTGAAATTGATTTTGAAAATATTTTTAAAGGAATTTTGAAATTAATTTTTAAAGATTTTTTTTAAAATAATTTTGAAAAGATTTTTAAATGAATTTTGAAATTAAGTTTTAAAGATTTTTTTTTTAAAATTTTTTTTTAAAATTGATTATAGAATTTGAATTAAATGAGTTTAATTTTGAATTTGAATTTTAAATTCCTTAGTCATCTCACCCGATCTAAATTTTCAATCAGGGATTACTATAATTTTTGTGAGATGAATTGAGGTTCAATTTAAGGGTTTGGTTTAACTTTGTGTTAGATTCAGGTTTAACTTTGGATTCAACAAGTAAACATTCTTTGGATAAACTTCTGGGCTATGGTGAGTCACAAGGAACTCATTAAAGTAACCATGCCTTCGAGGTTTTCCAAATAGTCCTACCCATTGAACTTAATACTAAACCTTGGTCTAACTAGTTAGGATCCATTTAAGGGTAGCTTCGGTCAGTTCCACTTGGCCAAATGCACCGGGTCGAAGCCATATCTTCCTAGACATGCGATGCCCAAGCTTCCCTAACGTACTATCATCTAAAAACTTCACCAGTACTGTGGGTCAAGTTAAACCTAGCCTGTTTTTTTTTTCTAACCTTAATTACCCTGCCGGGTAGTCTACTCTTATTTACCCATTTCGGATACATTAAGTTCAGTTACCCAGTCGAGTAGTTCAGTTGTGTTCTATTGTCGGATTATATTTGACGATTCAATTAATTGTCATAATAATTACAAAATGAATTATGTTTTGGATTCTCATCTATATTTTGATTTAAATAATTATTGAATTATTTATAAAAAATATTTAAGTTTTAAAGTTTATATTTTATTATTAAAATATTTAATTTGAAATTTTGAATATAATTTATAATTAAAATTTGAAAATTTTAATTATTAATTTTATTTTAATTTTAATGGAAATTCATCAAGCCCTAGTCTATGTGGCTTCTATGTGTAGTATATTTGATCCTTCGGGATCCAATATTGACCAAGTCCAACTTGATTAATCAATTTGGACTTGGGGACCCATGCTTGAATTATGTTTCTATTGTTTCTATTAACTAGAGACAGATATGATTTATATTTTATTTTGGTCTTAAATCCAAGTCCGGATTTGTTGTAAATGACTCGTTGTTTTCCAAGAATTAGATCCAAATTCTTGGAACCCAAGGTGAACCGTTCCAACGTGTCCTTGAGATCTTTAACTTGAGTTTTCAAATTGGAATTTTCTTCCTCAAGTTGTTGGACTTGAGTTGAACTTCCAATTTAAACTGGCTCAGTTAAAGCACTCAAGTCAGTCGCTTCCTTAAGGGCTGTTACCTCCTTTTGGAGCGACTTAACTCGGACGTTGGATTTAGCTAACTTCTTTAATAAGTAAGGAATTAACTTTTCTGAATCATCTAAGCTAATACTAGAAATTAGAGCACTTACAGTGGTTTTGGGTCCTTCAGAAACGGATACGGATCCGTGGCTTCGCTCGGACTCGGTGTAACGCCCCGGCCCGGGCGGGCGACAGGATCATCTGTCGGTTAATGCACATTACTCCACTGCAATAGAGCTAGCAAGATTAACTGGGGATGTTGTCTCACATGCAGGGGCTCTGGAAGGTCACCATCTATGTTCTATTGGTCGATCGAATGGAGTTCTTAAGTTTGTTCTAGAAAGGAAGGTGCACCTTGGTGATATGGATAGTACCATCTAACCTTTTAAGCCATACTTAACTAGAATCTCAGAACCGGGGTATTACAATCACCCCCACTTAAAGACACAATGTCCTCGTTGTGTAACCACAAATCACACCACAAACAAATCCCAGAATCTCCCTCGCTAGGTGGTGCCCTGGGTGCTCCTACCACAGGCGCACTCACGGTCGCAAGGTCGCTCTGATACCAATAAATTGTCACGCCCCCAGAGGAGTCCTTACCGAAAAATTTCGGCAGCATCTCCCCTGTACGGGTGATAATCTGAGACATACATACATACAAAATACATCAGCCACATACGGTTGTAATACCCCGGTTTTGAAATTCTGGTTAAGTATGGCTTAAAAGGTTAGATGGTACTATCCATATCACCAAGGTGCACCTTCCTTTTCGGAAGCCCAAACTTAAGAACTCCAAAGTTAAGCGTGCTTGGCTTGGAGAAATCTGAGGATGGGTGACCTCCTGGAAAGTTTCCAGGGTGCATGCGAGTGAGGATAAAACACGCTGAAAGGACCTCCGGTGGTTTGTGGAGCAAGTCGTCAACCCGATGGGCAATTCTGGTGGCGTTCCCATCTCGATCCGGATGGGACCCACCCGGGCCGGGTCGTTACAGATGGTATCAGAGCGACCTTGCGACCGTGAGTGCGCCTGTGGCAGGAGCACCCAGGGCACCACCTAGCGAGGAGATTCTGGGATTTGTCTGTGGCGTGATTGTAATACCCCGGTTTTGAAATTCTGGTTAAGTATGGCTTAAAAGGTTAGATGGTATTATCCATATTACCAAGGTGCACCTTTCTTTTCGGAAGCCCAAACTTAAGAACTCCAAAGTTAAGCGTGCTTGGCTTGGAGAAATCTGAGGATGGGTGACCTCCTGGGAAGTTTCCAGGGTGCGTGCGAGTGAGGATAAAACACGCTGAAAGGACCTCCGGTGGTTTGTGGAGCAAGTCGTCAACCCGATGGGCAATTCTGGTGGCGTTCCCATCTCGATCCGGATGGGACCCACCCGGGCCGGGGCGTTATACTCGGTGTCTGATTCGCTCTCTGTTTCTGAATTGGGCTCGAACTCGGACTCGGTTTCAACAACATGTGCTAGTACTGGTAGAGCGAGAAGGCTCGCTTGCTCTTCTTCGTCCGATTCGGATTCATCTGATGACTCGGACCAAGTTGCCTTCAGTGCTTTCTTCGTCTTGCTTGTTCCTGCAAATAACGCAACACCTTCCTCGGCCGGAATAGTATTAGTCTGCTCAACTAATTTATTTATTAAAACATGCTTACCTATTTTTGTATCAGGAATACCTTCGTGTAGCTCAATCAGATTCTCCCACAGCTCCTTAGCGCTTGAGAATGGGCCGGCGCGATTCAGCTCCTTATTCGTTAAACCACACTGAAGTGTATATGTTGCTCTTGCGTTTGCTTCTACCTTTTTGATAAGGTTCGCGTCCCAGTTCTCGTACGGTAGTGGCTTGCCGGCGCCGTCAGTTGGCAGTTGAAACCCGGTTTTGACGATCATCCAGACTTCAAAGTGAGTCTGGAGATACGCTTCCATCCCACCCTTCCAATCTTCGAAATCATCTCCGGAGAAAAGCGGTGGGTGAGCAGTGTTGTAGCCTTCTTGATGGGCCATTTTAGAAAGACAATCTCGCAAAATAAACACAATAAAACTTGTTCCAAGACTTAGTCTTGGATTAGTAGTGCGGGAGAGAAATAAAGATAGTGATTCAGGAATTTCGAGAAAAAGTAATAAAATATTATTAAAATAATATTAAAAAATATTACTACAAATTTTTGAAAACGCAATATTTCGTTAATTCCAACCAATGGTGAAAAGATGAAAATTAATTTTTCAAAAACAGTTTTGGAGGGAAAAAAATGAAAGGCGTTTTATTTTTAACCTATACAAACGACAAAGCTACGAAAAATGCTTGAATGGTGGTTGCACCAGTTCAAAGCGAGCCCGCTCTGATATCAATTGTTGGATCAAGATGCGCTAGAGGGGGGGTGAATAGCGCTCGCGGCTATTTCATTTTTCGAATCCGTAAATCGTACGATAAACTAACAGAGTAATAAGCAGCGGAATAAAAACAATCTAACACAGACACGAAGGAATTACTTCGTTCGGAGCCTAAGGCGACTCCTACTCGAAGGCTCGCGATCCTTGATCGCTTTCCGTGGGCAACAACTAAAATATCATGAATAAGCACAAGGAAATAAGTACAACTGGAATTGAAATAATACCCACAACAAAATAATAACTGAAGCTTCGGGTCGTTGGCGACTGCAACAGCACTTTAGAGTCGTTTCTTGAGCAGCACACAGCAGAAGGAAAGCTTGTCAATTGTTGATCTTCACTGCTGCTCGAAGACCCCTTATAAAGGGCATCCAAGGCGCCTTGAAAGCCTCCGAAGGCGCCTCCATTGCTCTCATTCTACCGTGCAAATGAGCGCTGACCATTCTGCGCTTATCACCTTGAAGGCGCCTTCATAGGTCTTCAAGGCGCCTTCCAAGGCGCCTCCATAGCCAACCGAGGCGCCATCAGCCCTGCTTCGCGGCCAGGTCAGCTTTTGCACCCGAGGCGCCTCCAAGCTCCATGGAGGCCCCTCGGACACTATTCATCTGAGGTTAATCTTTGCACTTTGGTCCCTGCAAGATACATTAGTCCCAAATATACCCTGCAGCACAAAGTTAGCACATAAAACATAGTAGATGTGATAGTGACAGTCTTCGGACTGTCCGAGTCTGACTTCGGGTTTCCGACCGGAAACCCTAGGTCGACCCGACGCCTATTGTTCCCTCTACGGGGAACGCGTCCTCACCTACTCCACTCAGGAGATTTACCTGTTTCCAGTGCGATCCTCCAGATCGACTGGACTTTTGCGCAGCATTCAACGCTTCCGGACTTTCTGCTGGACATCCGCTTCCCGGCTTGTCCAGTCTTTCACTTGGTTCGCGACACCAGGACTTTCCACCTAGGGTTACCACCCCCTAGGACTTTTGCCTGAAGCCATCGACCTGGCAAGACTTTCCGCATAGGGTTACCGCCCCCTATGACCTAAGGTTACCGCCCCCTAGGGTTTTCCCTTTGCCTAACCGCAGCTAGGACTTTTCTCCACCTAGGGTTACCACCCCCTAGGACCTAGGGTTACCATCCCCTAGGGTTTTCACCTGCCTAACCGCAGTTAGTACTCTCCTGAAACACTCATTCAACATGTTAGATAACAACAAGATTTAACTTTGAACCCTTTGCCATTATTAAAACTTGGGTTCGATCGTCGGATGCTTCCCGCACCAACACCGGATCTCGAGGTTGTCAAGTGTACAACCCTCTAAAAGTATCCACACAAACAAATAGGTGGAGAAACCTAACACAAAGGTGTGCTAGCACCTTGGTAAGGTTCGGCCAAGAGAGGAGAGGGAGAAAGGTTGAGAGCTTGAGGAAGAAGATGAGTTGAATGAGCCTTGAATGAAAAATGAATTCCATTCACTAACAAAAGTGGCCGGCCACCCAAGGAATTGTAACCTCCATTCATATTTAATGTGGCCATTAAAGAGGGGATTTGTAACCTCCATTAAGTGGCACACACATGTGCTAAACATGATAATGTGGTACATCATCATTAGCCACTTAATGCCAACTCACAAATGATGTGGCATAAAGTCAAGTCAAACTTGACTTTCCCTCTTCCTCTCAAGTCAAGTCAAACTTGACCAAATCTCTCTCATGGTTGATCTAATCTAACCATTTGATTCAAACCAATTTAATATAATGAATCTAATTCATTTAATAAAATTGATTCAATGAGTCATAATCTAAATTAGATTCATTGAACACATGAATAAAGTTGAGTTCAACTCAATTAGCCCAATTAGGATTACTCTTAATCCAATTTGATTCATCACATGAATCTAATCCTCTTGGTTCATCATATGAACCTAATCTCCATCTAATTGTCCTTAGTGTGTGACCCTATAGGTTATTGTAACGTTGGTAATGCCCCTAAACCCATTTAGGAGCATAAGTAATGAGCGGTATCTAGCAACACATCATTACTACCCAAGTTACAAGAATGTTGAGATCCAACATCACCTTGTGACTACTAATTGTGACTCCTCACAAAATATGACAAGTGTCCTTCTATCCTAGACATCTAGATTGATCAATATGAGGCATAGACCGTGTCATCCTCTAATCAATCTAAATCTTGAACTCCAAGTAGACTCACTCAATCAAATGAGCTCAATATCTTATATTGACTCATTTGGGCGTGGCCATGCACTTAGTGGTCTCACTCTATCAAGAATATCGATGTCACTCCCGTCATATATGAGGGATAAATCCCATCTACATCACTCACATCCCTCTGCATAATTTGTTACATACCCAGTAATCGCCTTTATAGTCCACCCAGTTACGGGTGACGTTTGACGAAACCAAAGTACAGAACCCCTTATGTAGGGAACCATGGTGACTTCAGGTCCAAGGACTACTAGTCATACTAATAGCCACATGAGAAAGTATATGACACTCATATAACGATCCATGATACTTTCTCATGGCGGGTCATTCAGTATACATTCTCCAATGCATACCCATGTGTCAACTTAATATCTCCATATCCATGACTTGTGAGATCAAGTCATCGATTTGACCTACATGCTAGTCTCGTTGCATTAACATTGTCCCTGAATGTTAATACTCGACTAGGAATGATTAAGAGTAGTGTTCCCTATATCATCTCACTATCGATTCAACCAAACGATTTATATAGGTAAGAACCTTCTATTCAAGGACGTTATTATACTTAGTTTATTTGGCACCAATACAAGTAAGCATAATAACCAAAACAACATGCCTTTATATATAAGAATATGATACAATGAGTCCATACAACAATCATCAAATAATTGGCTCTAGGGCTCTAACTAATAATCTCCCACTAGCACTAGTGCCAATCAGTGTAGACTCTAAGCCCCAATGACCTAGTGTGTCCATCATGCTTCCTCTGTGCCAAAGCCTTGGTCAAGGGATTTGCGATGTTAGGCTCTGTGGGTACTCTGCAAATCTTTACATCTCCTCTCTCGATAATCTCTCGAATGAGATGGAAGCGTCGTAGTATGTGTTTGGTCCGCTGGTGTGAGCGAGGTTCCTTAGCCTGTGCTATAGCTCCATTGTTGTCACAATAGAGCTCAATAGGGTCAGCGATACTAGGAACCACCCCAAGTTCAGTGATGAACTTGCGGATCCAAACTGCCTCCTTTGTTGCTTCTGATGCAGCAATATACTCGGCCTCTGTCGTAGAATCAGCTATTGTGTCCTGCTTTGAACTCTTCCAGCTCACAGCACCACCATTTATGCAAAAAACGAACCCTGACTGCGATCGATAATCATCCTGGTCGGTCTGGAAGCTAGCATCACTGTAACCCTTTACAGCTAGCTCGTCATTGCCTCCATATATCAAGAAATATTCTTTAGTCCTTCTCAAGTACTTAAGAATATTCTTGACCGCTATCCAGTGACTCTCACATGGATCTGACTGGTATCTGTTCGTCATGCTCAAAGCATATGAGACATCAGGTCGAGTACATAGCATGGCATATATGATAGATCCTATGGCTGAGGCATAAGGGATCTGATCCATGCGGTCTCTCTCCTCTCTAGAAGAGGGACCTTGAGTCTTCGAAAGACTCATGTCATGTGACATCGGCAAAAATCCCTTCTTGGAGTTCTGCATGGAAAACCGTAGGAGTACCTTATCAATGTATGTACTCTGACTTAGGTCAAGCAATCTCTTAGATCTATCTCTATAGATCTGTATCTCTAGAATGCGGGATGCCTCACCTAAGTCCTTCATTGAGAAACATGTCCCTAGCCAAGTCTTGACAGACTGTAGCAAAGGGATGTCTTTCCCAATGAGTAGTATGTCATCCACATACAATATGAGGAAGACAACTATGTCCCCTACAACCTTCTTGTAGACACAAGGTTCATCTTTATTCTTGATGAAACCAAACTATTTGATTGCATCATCGAATCAAAGATTCCAGCTCCGAGAAGCTTACTGTAGTCCATAAATAGACCTATGCAGCTTGCATACTCTACTAGTATGATGTGGATCTTCAAAACCCTCAGGTTGTGTCATGTACATATCCTCGAGCAGGTTTCCATTCAGAAACGTGATTTTGACATCCATCTGCCATATCTCATAGTCATGGTATACTGCAATAGCAAGCATGATCCGAATGGACTTAAACATCGCTACTGGAGAAAAGGTTTCATCATAGTCAATACTATGAATTTGCTTGAAACCTTTAGCTACCAAGTGACCCTTATAGATAAGTCCATCCATGTCGGTCTTTCTCTTAAAGACCCACTTACACCCAATGGGTTTTACCCCTTCAGGTGGATCAACCAAAGTCTATACTTGGTTGGTGTACATGGATTCCATCTCGGATCTCATGGCCTCTAGCCATTTCTCGGAATCTGGTCTTATCACAGCTTCCTGATAGGTGGTAGGCTCATCCTCTATGAGCACAACGTCATCATGGTCAGACAAGAGAAATGAGTATCTCTTAGGCTGACGACGTACCCTATCAGACCTGCGAAGAGGTATGTGTTGGTGCGGGAAGCATCCGACGATTGAACTCGTGTTTTGATAATGGCAAAGGATTCAAAGTTAAGGTGTTTTGTATTCTAACAAGTCTGCTTGAGAATTTCAGGAAAGTCCTAGCTGCGGTTAGGCAAAGGGAAAATCCTAGGGGGTGGTAACCCTAGGTTATAGGGGGTGGTAACCCTATGCGGAAAGTCTTGGTAGGTCGATGACTTCAGGCAAAAGTCCTAGGGGTGGTAACCCTAGGTGGAAAGTCCTGGTGTCGCGAACCAGGTGAAAGACTGGACTAGCCGGGAAGCGGATGTCCAGCAGAAAGTCCGGAAGCGTCGAGTGTTGAGCAAAAGTCTAGTCGATCTGGAGGATCGCACTGGCAACAGGTAAATCTCCTGAGTGGAGTAGGTGAGGACGTGTTCCCCGTAGAGGGAACAGTAGGCGTCGGGTCGACCTAGGGTTTCTGGTTGAAAATCCGAAGTCAGACCCGGACAGTCCGGAGACTGTCATAACATTCTTTACTATTCATATTGTTATTTTATGCTAACTTTGTGTTGCAGGATATTGTTTGGGACTAACATGTCTTGCAGGTACAAAATAACAAAGCTTTTCCTCGGATGAACAGTGTCCGAGGCGCCTCCATGGAGCTTGGAGGCGCCTCGGGTGCAAAAGCTGACCTAGCTCGAAGGTAAAGTTTGAAGTCACATGCTACGGGTGTAACCAGAAGGGGCACATCAAAGCCAACTGCCCCAACCAAAAGGAAGCCAAAAAGCAAAGGAGAAAGAAGGCCCTGAAGGCAACCTGGGACGAATCTTCTTCGGAGGACGACGACGACAACGAACTCGAGGGGACGAGTTTACTCGCACTGATGGCCCGGGACCAAATCATCGAGAGCGAGAGTGAGTTAGAGGCCGACTCCGAGCAAAGCCACGGATCCACATCCATTTCCGAAGGGCCAGACTCCGCTGTAAGTGTAACGCCCGAAAATTCTCGAAACTGTATTATAAATATTCTACGATTTTTCTGGTATTTTTAGATATTTTTCCGGAATTTTCTGAGTAGCGGAAGCAGCAAAAATAAATAGAACCGCTAAATAGCTTAGGCGGGAATCGAACCCGAGACCTATGGTTTAGGGGTAATGTTAGTAACCGGTTGAACCCAGCAGGGCCGTGCTGAGAGAAAGGAGAACCAAATATACTTATAATTGAGTGGGGCCAAAATACCCACTTATTATAAATAGGAAACTTAAAGAGGGTTTGGTTTATTTTATTTTGGTTCGGTACATCCTTCTCCACCGAAACCCTCTCACGCCACCTCTCCCTTTTCTTCCTCCTTCTTTCGGCGCCACACCAAGGAAGACCTAGGGTTCTTTCTCTAGGGCCCCAAGGACATTTTCCGGCGACGATTTCGACACGAGGGCGCACTCCTTCGCGAGAGGAACGCATAGACGCGAGAAGTTTCTCGAAAGGGTCATCTCCACCGGAATTATAGCGAATAGAATCGTAAGAAATTACGAACCGGAGGTAAGAAACCCCTCACCTGCAGTATAATAGCTACCGTGTGATTTTTCTGTGCATTAGTTTAGTTATATGCATATGTTTTCGACACATAGGGTGTATTTAACCCTCCTCGCAGGTTTAGGGATTTAGTGAGTACCTTTAGATGGGCCGGACACATCTTTTCTCCTTCAGTTGGAGGTTTAGATGCTGTTGGGTGCCTAAAGGTAGTCTCCCTAATAGAAAGGGGAGTTACAGCGCACTAGGTGTTCGATTAAATAACCAGCTTAGAAAAGAATGCAACTTAGGCATTTTTATTAGCACAGTTGAATGCATTAGAAGCATCTAAATTAGTAAATCAGTTTATTCTAGCTTATATGGGACTACGGTCCAATGGGTGGGCTCCCACAGTCGCCTCTAGGTTCAGACAACATAGCTCTAGGTTCAGATAACCTAGAAAGAGCAATTTAGAACAGTTTAGCTATACTCAGTATTTTACTTTTCAGTTGGCACTGTACTGGATTAGATATCCATTGGGCTGGGCTCCCATAGTCGGTCCCTAGGTTTAGATAACCTAGTAGCTCTACTAAATTCGGGACTTGCAACCCCGGGTCTAGTTAGAGATGCGCGCATAGCACGTACAGTTGTCGGGCCCATCAACAGCATGTTTAGTATTTTCACTTACTATATGTATATGATTTTCAACCTTTCACAAATTAGTTCGTGAATTCAGTACAGTTCTAGCAGTAGCTCAGTATTAGCGTAGCTCAGTTCTTAGTATCAGCTTAGTTTTTCCCTGTGAATATGCATGATGACTTTATGTTCAGCTTTAGATATGCCATGATTGTATGTTTATATGCCATGTCATGCTCAGTTTATTTAGTTTATCCGGCATATGTTTTAAACAGCATGATTTAAAATCTTATTTGCATCATTGCATGTTTTGTGAGGTAGATGGTTTCTTACTAAGCTTTTTAGCTTATAGATACTACTTTTCTTATACTGCAGATAAAGGTAAAGGAAAAGTGGATCAGTAGCGGAGGCTGGAGGGCAATGCTATCAAGATGTGTGTGGGCAGGAGTTGGAATAAAGATCTTTGGGATCTAAACAGTTTTACTTCAGTATTAGCTCTTTACGTTTTTAGTTTTCATTATTCAGTTTTGATTATTAAGTGTTATGAGATAGTAAACCATGCACTATGTAGTATGCCAGGTTTAGAATGTTAGTAGTTTTATATTAGTGTGATTTGCATTGGTTTAGAGTTGTTGTGCGAGGTTTTGGCACGCCAAAGTGAAATCATTCCCCAACGAACTCGATCGGCCTCGGACCGATCAGGGCCTCGGGATCGGTGCCGATCCAGACGATATCTGAGCTCATCCTCCGGATCGATCGGCCACCGCCAAAGACGATAGAGGCGTTCGGGAGAGTTTTGGTGCTGGATCGGTCAACCGACCGATCAACTGATCGAGTCCGCCGACCGATCCAGCCCACACTGGATCGGTCAGCGTTCAGAGAGTTTTGCGGATCGGTCAATCGACCGATCCAGACATACCTTGATCGGTCTGCCGACCGATCCAGCCACACCTGGATCGGTCTGCCGACCGATCCAGTTGGGAACAGAACGACCGTAGCTCCGATCGATCTGTGGATCGATCGGCAGGTCTGTAGGTAGTTGGGAAGTTTAGTTTCTAGTCCCTAGCTCAGTTGGGATGTTCAGTTTCCCCTCCTTAGCATGTGTACACCAGCAAAGAAAGTCTTTAGACCTTTCTTATTGGTTGTATCCGTCCTTAGTAGAGTAAAATTTTAATTAGCCCAGCTTTCCGCACAGTATAGTTTAGCATAAATTGTAGCGACCGGCCTTACAGCCAGTACCAGAAGGTGGGTCGTTACAGTAAGTATTCCCAGGCTTAATAATTTAGTCAATTATTTACTTCACAAATTAGCTAAGTCAAACCTTAGGATTAAATCACTTCTAAAGGAAGTAGCTGTCCTTAAAGAAGTGACTAACACTAAACCCTTACCTGATCAAGTTCAGATTGGAAATTCAACTCAAGTTCAAAAACTTGAGGAAGAAAATTCTAGTTTGAAAAATCAGGTAAAAGATTTAAAAAATACCTTAGAACGGTTTTCTCTGGGATCCAAGAATCTGGACCTAATTCTTGGGACGCAAAGAGCCGTCTACAATAGAACTGGGATGTGATATAAAAGTAAATATAGATCTTATTTATCCTTGATAAACAAACAAAGTAGTAAATCAGTCCAAGCATGGGTCCCCAAGTCCAAATTGATCAACCAAGTTGGACTTGGCCAATACTAGGTTCCGAAGGATCAAATACACTACCTCGATAGATCATATCGAGGCCATGATCCAGGGTGAGCAAAAAGCAAAATGGTCTTAAAAATTTAAAATTAAAAAATTCAAAATCAAATTAAAAATTTGAAATTAAATTATAAATTCAAAAATTCAAAATCAAATTAAAAAATTCAAAATTAAATTATAAATTCAAAAATTAAATTATTCAAAATCAAATTAAAAAATTCAAAATTAAATTATAAATTCAAAATTCAAAAATTCAAAATCAAATTAAAAATTAAAAATTCAAAATTAAATTATTCAAAATCAAATTAAAAATTCAAAATTAAATTATAAATTCAAAATTTAAATTATTCAAAATCAAATTAAAAAATTCGAAATTAAATTATAAATTCAAAATTCAAAAATTCAAAATTAAATTATAAATTCAAAATTTAAATTATTCAACATCAAATTATAAATTCAAAATTTAAATTATTCAAATTCAAATTAAAAAAAATTGAAATTAACTTATAAATTCAAAATTCAAAAATAGATGGAGGATCCAAACTAGCTGGCACCTCCAACATGACTACCTACTAATAAGATGAACCTAAGAAACATGAAACCCGTAGATAAAGTGACCGGAATTAATGTTAGATTAAAGCAGTAAGTTGAACTTGAACCATCGTCTTGGTGAAGCTTTTGGATGATGGAAGTGGGGAGCTTGGACATTGCATGTAGGAAGATAATTGCCTGACTGCATTTGGCCAAGTGGGCCCATCTACGACTAACCTTACTAGTTAGACTAAGGATTAGTATTAAGTTCAAGGTAGGACTATTTGGGAAACCTCGAAGGCATGGTTACTTTAATAAGCTCCTTGTCACCATAGCCGTAAGTTTATCAAAACTATCTTGAACCCAAAAGCTACACACCTGAATCTAACAAAAGTTCAGAGACCTTTAATTTCAAATTGACTTAAACCTAAATCAAGTTAATCAACAATTAAATTATCTTTAATTAACAAATTTCAAAATTATTCTAAAACTTAATTTCAAAATTACTTTAAAACTCAATTTCAAAATTATTTTAAAGCTCAATTTCAAAATTATTTTTCAAAATTATTTTCAATACCTTAAATTTCAAAATTATTTTAAAAACTAAATTTCAAAATTATTTTAAAAACCAAATTTCAAAATTATTTTCAAAACCTTAAATTTTAAAATTATTTTCAAAACCTTAAATTTCAAAATTATTTTCAAAACCTTAAATTTCAAAATTATTTTCAAAACCTAAATTTCGAAATCATTTCAAAATTATTTTCAAAACCTAAATTTCAAAATCATTTCAAAATTATTTTAAACCTAAATTTCAAAATCATTTCAAAACCTCATTTCAAAACATAAATTTCAAAATCATTTCAAAACTTAAAATCTCAAAATTATCTCAAAACGTTAATTTAAAACAACAATAAGATTAATTCTTGCTAACTTAGATTAGGTAAGATAAAAAAATCTAAGGAGTCTACTTCAATTTAGCTATCTTTAAATCCATTAAAACAATTCAACTACTTCATTTGTAAGAATTGGATCAATGGATGTTGGATAGTGGCTGCTCCAGACACATGACTGGAGATAAGTTGAAGTTTACTAAACTCAAGTACAAGAATTTAGGATCAGTTGCATTCGGCAACGACGGTAAACTTAAAGTAATCGGAAAAGGTAATATTGAACTTAGTTCCGATTTCATTATTCAAAATGTTTTATTGGTTGAGAACTTTAATTTTAATTTACTAAGTATAAGTCAATTGTGTGACAGTGGATATTTAGTCAATTTTGATAAATCTGGGTGTCTAGTCAAAAAACATCGAAAACCCTGAGATTAAACTTAAGGGACTTAGAAAGAATAAAATTTACACAATTAACCTATCCTCGATAAAGTGTCTCTTGACACAACAAGAGGAAACCCAACTGTGGCACAGAAGACTAAGTCACACGCACACTATACTCATTTAAAAAATGAGTCAAAATGGTCTAGTTAGAGGTTTGCCCAAATTAAAATTTATTGAAAACTCAATCTGTGATGCATGTCAAAAAGGAAAACAAACCAAGTCAACCCACAAATCAACCAACCTAGAAAGGTCTAACTCCGTACTTGAGCTCCTTCACCTTGACCTATTTGATTCACATGGAGCCAAATCACTAAGCAAGAATCAATATTGCTTAGTAATAATTGATGACTACTCTAGGTATACATGGGTAAAATTCCTAAAAACAAAAGATGAAACTTATGAAATATTTAGTAATTTTTGTAAATTAACGGAAAATGAAAAAGATACTAAAATCAAAAGAATAAGAAGTGATCACGGTGGGGAATTTGAAAATCATAGGTTTACCCAATTTTGTAAAATAAATGGATACCAACATGAATTTTCATGTCCTAGAACCCCCCAGCAAAATGGACTAGTGGAACGTAAAAATAGAATATTACAAGAAGCAGCTAGGACTATATTAAAGGAATATCACTTAAATCATCAATTTTGGGCTGAAGCGATAAATACTGCAAATTATATTCAAAACAGAATTTTAATTAACAAACTTCACAATAAAACACCTTATGAACTTTACTACCATAAAATTCCCAATCTAAACTATCTAAAAGTATTTGGGTGTAAAGTTCACATTTTAAATACTAAAGATTAGTTAGGAAAATTTACACCCAAGTCTAACCAAGGAATATTCTTAGGATACTCCTCCACCAGTAGAGCCTTTAGAGTCTATAATCAAAATACCTTGAAAGTTGAAGAAACAAGTAATGTAATATTTGATGAAGAAAATAATCTATCCAATATAAATGAAAATATTAACATCACCCCAAGAACTTTAGAAGATGATGAAATCCAACCTAACCTTAATGAGTCAGAAGAACCAGTTTCTGACCCATAGCTGAGACCAACTAGAATAAGTACCTCTCACCCACCTGACCAAATTTTGGGTGACCCAAACCTAGGAGTCAGAACTAGATCATCCTATAGAAACCTTAGTCAGATTGCCCTTATTTCTAAAATCGAACCTAAGACTATAGAAGAAGCCCTACCTGACCCAGACTGGATCATTGCGATGCAGGAAGAATTAGCACAATTTGAGAGAAACCAAGTCTGGGACCTTGTACCTAAACCCATGGATAAATCAATAATAGACACCAAATGGGTTTTTAGGAACAAGTTGGATGATCATGGTGATATAATAAGAAACAAAGCTAGGCTAGTAGCCAAAGGATTTAGTCAAGTCGAAGGCTTAGACTATGATGAAACCTATGCTCCGGTAGCTAGACTCGAGTCCATTAGGATGTTATTAGCCTATACAGCAAATAAAGGGTTTAAGTTATACCAAATGGACGTTAAGTCAACCTTCTTAAATGGATTTATCAAGGAAGAGGTCTACGTAAGCCAACCTCCAGGATTTGAAGACTTAGACTACCCAAACCATGTATTTAAACTAAAAAAGGCATTATATGGACTAAAACAAGCCCCTAGAGTATGGTATGAAAGATTATCTAATTACTTAATATCCAAAGACTTTAACCAAGGACAAATAGATCCGACCTTGTTCGTAAAAACTATAGAAAAAGACATCTTTATAGCCCAAATCTATGTTGACGACATAATTTTTGGCTCAACTAACTCAAAATTTTTAAAAGAATTTGTTAAATTAATGGAAAGTGAATTTGAAATGAGTATGGTTGGGGAACTCAACTTTTTCTTAGGCTTACAAATAAAACAAACCAAAGATGGAATCTACATTTATCAAACTAAATATGCTAAAGAGTTAATTAAAAAATTCTGCATGGAAAATTCAAAAATTATAAATACTCCAATGGCAACCAACATTAACATTGACTCGGACCCTGAAGGAAAACCAGTAGATCCAAAATACTATAGGAGTGCCATAGGTAGCTTACTTTACCTAACTGCAAGCCGACCCGACATATTGTTTGCAATAGGTATGTGCGCAAGATACCAATCCTGTGCAAAAGAGTCACATCTAACATATGTTAAAAGAATACTTAGGTATATTAAAGGAATTCTAAGTGTAGGACTTTGGTACCCAAGAACCTGCACCTTTGACCTTTATGGCTATTCTGATTCGGACTATGCCGGGTGTAAATTAGGTAGAAAAAGTACAAGTGGTAGCTGCCAGATTCTAGTAAGTTGGTCCAGCAGAAAACAACATTGTGTTGCTCTATCCACTACAGAAGCTGAATACATAGCTCTAGGAGAATGTGCATCTCAACTGTTGTGGATGATGCATACGTTAAAAGACTATCAATTAGAATATAAAAATATAAAAATCTTTATTGATAATATCAGCTCAATTAATCTGACCAAAAATCCTATTCACCATTCTAGAACTAAACACATAGAGGTAAAACACCACTTTGTAAGGGATCACGTAGCTAAAGGTGAAATTGCACTCAACCATGTTGAGTCCAAATCAAACCTAGCTGACATCTTTACAAAACCCTTACCTGAACTAGAGTTCAGTGCACTTAGAAGGCAAATAGGAATGTGTTGGGTAGAGTAGGTGCCTCATATTGTTATCTTGTCTGTTTTTCAAAATTCTAGGAAAAATAATTTTTCAAAATTCTAAATTTTTTTTAGACTTTTCAAAAGTTGGACTTAGCCTAAGCTTACCCCCTAGAAATCATGTTCCCCTAGAATTAAGCCAGAGCATCTCACAAACACCTAGGTATACCTTGATTGTGTTTGAAAGACTTAGAATGGTGTGAGATGCATAGGGTACAACCTGGACTCAAGAATGTTTATATCTGTGCATCGATATGAGTCTCGGCTCTAAGTCAAATCTATCTGGACCAAATTAACTTAACTTGACTAACCATGTGAAAGCTGTTGCCCTGTAGGCAATCAGCAAGTAGCTAAAGGTTAGACAGTTGGTAAAAGATACTCAGTTTTCTGGTTAAGCATGTTTTGATCTTTAGGACTCTGATACCTCTTAAAGTCAATCTATTAAACTTGACTCATGCTTGGACTTACGGACTAACTGATTTCCTAAATCAAACTTTTTAGCTACTTTGCTCCCTCCCAGCTATAAAATTTAAAAAGTATTGTCAAAAATTAAGTACCAATCTTTATTTTCAAAGTTTAAAACTTAGCTTACTTTGAATTCTAACTTTGTAAATTCTAAAGTAAAGCACAGTTTTGCAAAATTTAACTCATTGCTTTCAAAAATTAAAGAAATAAGAGTTATAAACTATTAAGTGCTTTCAAAATCTTGTTTAATCAGGTGTCTATCTTTATTTTTTTTGATATATGGCAAAGGGGGAGAGTAGCAAAAATTCAACAGTTAAGGGGGAGCACATAGTTGGCACTAAACTTCAATTTCGTAGGGTTTACTTTAGTAAATTTGCTTAGTTAAATGTGTTCATCTATTCTTAGCAAATTTGCCTGTGTTAAAAGTGTTCATCTATTCGTTTGTTTACTTAACTTTGAATTTGAGTTGTCATAATCAAAAAGGGGGAGATTGTTGGTGCGAGAAGCATCCGACGATCGAACTCATGTTTTGATAATGGCAAAGGATTCAAAGTTAAGGTGTTTTGTATTCTAACAAGTCCTGCTGGATTTGCAGAAAGTCCTAGCTGCGGTTAGGCAAGGGAAAACCTAGGGGTGGTAAGGTCAGGGGTGCATGAGGTGGTACCCGAGAATCAAGTGTCGATGACTTCAGGTCAAAGTCCTAGGGGTGGTAACCCTAGGTGGAAATGTGTGTCGCAGTGAACTGGAAAGACCTGACTAGCAATGGAAGCGGAAGCTGTCGCGAGTCCGCTTGGCAAAAGTCTAGTCAACTGGAGGATCGTCGCCTGGATGTAAATCTCCCGAGTGAGAGTAGGTGAGAGAAGCAGAGAGACTGAACGATGCCTAGATCCTCCAGGAATCACAGTAAATCATTCGGTTAGATCGGACATCCTAACATTCTTCTTACTATTCATATTTATTTTGTGCTAACTTTGTGTTGCAGGATATTGTTTGGGACTAACATGTCTTGCGTACAAAATAACAAAGCTTCTTCTGATGAGCAGTTTCAGGCGCCTTCATGGAGCTTTGAGGCGCCTGCAAAAGTTGAGCTGGAAACATCAATGGAGGCACCTTGGAGAGTATAAGTATGCTTGAGCGCCGAGTAGGGTTTGAGGCACCTTGAGCAGATGAAGTTCGACCGGATCAAGCTTGATCCACACAAGACTGGAGACGGCAGAGGCGCCGCTGGCCTTGCGTCAACCACCCCAAGGGGGTTTTCTAGCACTTCAAAATATCAATTCTCAAGTGATTCCGTGTTACGTCTGCTCCAAACGACGTTTCAAAGTGCTACTACTTGTGCCCGACGACTAGAAGTTCCGAACTTATAGTTGTTGCCCACAGAAAATGATCAAGGATCACGGGCCTTCGAGTAGGAGTCGACCTAGGCTCCGAACGAAGTAAACGACCGTGTTCTTGTGCTTGTTTTCTTTATTCCGCTGCTTTAATTACTCGACGGTTGTTTTACGATTCTGATAATCGAACGATTTAGCCACGAGCGCTATTCACCCCCCCTCTTGCGCGGTCTCGATCCAACAGTATGTCTACTTGAACTGGTTGTTGTTCCTCAACTCCTTGTGGAACAATCTTATCATCCACAACACTTTGTGGTTCCAGTTCAACTTCCATCGAGGCTTCGGTTCTATGGTCCACATCTTGAACTTCTTCAAGATCGAACTTACTCCCACTAGTCTTTCTAGAAACAAAGTCCCTTTCTAGAAAGACTCCAGTCTTTGCCACAACTACCTTGTGCTGACTAGGAATGTAGAAGTAATATCCCTTAGTTTCCTTGGGATATCCAATAAAGTAGCACTTGTCAGATTTGGGTCCTAATTTGTCTGAGACTTGACGTCTAACGTAAATCTCACAACCCCAAATCCTCATAAAAGACACCTGGGCATCTCTCCCAGTTCATATCCTATATGGTGTCTTTATCACGACCTTGGATGGAGTTGTGTCTAGAGCATAGCCCCAAAGAAATGTAGGAAGATCTGTGTGACTCATCATAGACCGTACCATATCTAATAGAGTACGGTTCCTCCTTTCGGATACACCATTCCACTGTGGTGTTCCAAGAGGAGTGAGTTGGGATAGAATCCCACACTCAGCTAGATAGTCACGAAACTCATGGCTAAGGTATTCTCCACCTCGATCTGATCGAAGTATCTTAATACTCTTGCCAAGTTGGTTCTGTACTTCATTCTTGAATTCTTTGAACTTTTTCAAAGGATTCAGACTTATGTGTCATCAAGTACACATAACCATATCTACTGAAGTCATCAGTAGATGTGATGAAGTACCTATAACCGCCTCTAGCAGTGACATTGAAAGGGCCACAAATCAGTCGCTCTTTCGCTGTGCCCACTAAAGGGAGTCTTGGTCATCTTGCCTAGTAGGCATGACTCGCACGTCTCATAAGATTCAAAATAAAATGAGTCCAGCAAACCATCCTTATGGAGCTGGGATAAGCGCTTGTCATTTATATGACCTAAGCGACAGTGCCAGAGATAGGTTTGATTCAAGTCATTTGACTTGAACCTTTTGGTATTTATGTTATAGATAGGGCTTTCAAGGTCTAGAATGTAGAGTCCGTTCATCAGAGGTGCACTACAATAGAACATATCTTTTAAATAAATAGAACAACATTTGTCCTTAATTATAAAAGAGAAACCTTTCTTGTCCAAACAAGAAACTGAAATTATGTTCTTAGTTAAAGCAGGCACATAACAACAATCATCCAACTCTAGTACAAGCCCAGAGGGCAGAGATAGAAAATAAGTCCCTACAGCAACAACAACAACCCGTGCTCCATTGCCTACACGTAGGTCCACCTCGCCCTTTGCCAATGCCCTGCTATTTCTCAGCGCCTGCACATTAGTACAAATGTGAGAAGCACATCCGGTATCTAATACCCATGATGAAGAAATAGATAGATTGACTTCTATAACATATATACCTGAAGTGGAAGTCTCACTTCGATCCTTCTTAAGATCTTCCAGGTACACTTTGCAGGTAGCATCCTTGACGACCCCTCCTTTAGACTTCAGTGCCTTGCCTTTACCCTTGGCTTGGGACTTTCCTTTGCCTTTGGGCTTGCCCTTGCCCTTGTGTTTCTGAACCATCATAACAGAGTGGGGCTTAACCTTCTTAAGGTTCAGCTCAGCAGTGCTCGGGCAGTGACTTGTCAATTTCGTTCATGTTGTAGTTTAGAACGAATTGACTATACCTATCCGGCAAGGATTGCAAGATTAGGTTAGTGGCCAATCCCAACCTCTGTAGGTTTTCTATGTACCCAATCATCTTGAGTACATATGGGCCTACGAGAGCCCCATCGACATCTTGCACTCAAATAGTGCCCTTGAGATCTCAAACTCTCGTGCCTCGCTTGTCCTTGATACGATGACGAAGATGTTCAACCATATCAGCGTGCCCATCAACTCATGCTTCACTCTCTTTCGAAGTCGTAGTGGTCGAATGTCGTAATAACTGGCCATCTTGATCTTCTTAGCTTCGCATCTTTGCATCTTTCGGCATTGGCTGGCATTGGCGGGAGCGCTGGGTCGACGCGAACGTCGGAGTAACTTTACGCTCGGTGAGAACAAATTCCCCGGTCGGAAATTTGCTGTCGAGCTGTGTCCTTGTCAAGGATGGAACGCAGAGAGAAGGTGTTCGTGTTTGACGTCATGGTTATCTACAACGTAAAAACAGTAAAATAAATATCATATTCTTTAAATAATTTAATTAGACCTTTAACTAAATGATGATTATTTTATAATTCAGGAACAAGATCCACATTATACTAACTGAGTTAGCTTCATGGCGCCCAAAACATAATAATCGAGGTAACGATTTACATTACATCTCTATACAACTCTTGTTTATAGGATCATTCATATTATATTAAAACTTGAGTTAGCTTTATGCCCGAGAATTAATATAAATGTGATTTATGTCCTATCTTTCCAACCGTTGGAAGAATGGCTATAAGCTTAACTCGATTTAACTAGTTGTACTCAATCAAATTGAGTCTCTACTCACCCATGCGTTGATAGGCGGGACCAAGATTATCCTCCGCATTCAAGATAATATGTGTTGCTCTATGCATTCTGTTAATATGATAGATATCTTGTCATGGTAGTAGGCATTTAAGTTGACGATTGAGATCTAATCTAATGAGGTGCATCACTTGTAGACATCCTAATTTAGATCCACTAATTACCTAATTAATTACTAATTATGCATCACATACACACAAGCAATTAATTAAATTATTTGTGATTAGTCATGACCCTACTATGATCTTCTCAAGTCAATGAGAAGATCGAATGGTCAACCTAAGGTCAGCCGCTTCTTTGACCACCTTGTGTTGCTCGCGCCCTCCTCGTAACTCCATCTCGAGTGGACCTTCCACGGCTCCAATTTTGTACATTACAATTTTGAAACTCGAGTTACATTCGAGTTTAAACTAATTTACAACAAGAATAAAAATAGAGAAGGAGACGCTGCACGGTCGCTGAATCAAATATATACACGCACATCACAGCTGGCAGCCTATGAGCATCATGAAACACATTTCCAATCAGATGGTCTTTTTGGGCCATGACTATCACAAAATAATACATAATTCTAAATTATGTATTTTCTATAATTTTCTGTATTACTACAATTTTACAATTTTATGAGTAAAATTCCAGCGTTCTAGTGCGAAGCTGAATTGTCAGCGAATCCTGATGGGGCAGGGCAGCACACTACCCACGATCTAACCATTGCGAGTATTCCTTAGCGATCCTACAACGCCTTAGCCTGCTGTCCCAAAAGATTTGGGGCGAAACCTTGCCGTTAAAATCTTCTCAGTCTCGGTTCTAGCACAAGTGTCGAAACACTTGGCTTCGCTTCTCCGAAAAATACCCATAAAAACTATAAAATTAGGAAATTTACATAATATTACAGAACCTACATTTTTATAAAATGAAACTAAAAACGCTTCTACGCACGTGGCTGACCATCATGGATTTTTGTAGAAATCGAAATCGTCGCCGGAAACCCCGAAAGCCACCTCACACGGTCGTGCAAGTAAACAAAAATATTTGAGTACGAGTTTACTAAATCCTAGATCTACATTAGGAGAAGATCTTTACCGTTGGTGCGAAGCCCTTCGCGTATCCCGCTCTTCCAAGTGATGCTGGATCTCGAGGTTGTCAAGTGTACAACCCTCTAGAAGTATCCACACGAACAAATAGGTGGAGAAACCTAACACAAAGGTGTGCTAGCACCTTGGTAAGGTTCGGCCAAGAGAGGAGAGGGAGAAAGGTTGAGAGCTTGAGGAAGAAGATGAGTTGAATGAGCCTTGAATGAAAAATGAATTCCATTCACTAACAAAAGTGGCCGGCCACCCAAGGAATTGTAACCTCCATTCATATTTAATGTGGCCATTAAAGAGGGGATTTGTAACCTCCATTAAGTGGCACACACATGTGCTAAACATGATGATGTGGCACATCATCATTGGCCACTTAATGCCAACTCACAAATGATGTGGCATAAAGTCAAGTCAAACTTGACTTTTCCTCTTCCTCTCAAGTCAAGTCAAACTTGACCAAATCTCTCTCATGGTTGATCTAATCTAACCATTTGATTCAAACCAATTTAATATAATGAATCTAATTCATTTAATTAAATTGATTCAATGAGTCATAATCTAAATTAGATTCATTGAACACATGAATCAACTTGAGTCCAACTCAATTAGCCCAATTAGGATTACTCTTAACGCAATTTGATTCATCACATGAATCTAATCCTCTTGGTTCATCATATGAACCTAATCTCCATCTAATTGTCCTTAGTGTGTGACCCTATAGGTTATTGTAACGTTGGCAATGCCCCTAAACCCATTTAGGAGCATAAGTAATGAGCGGTATCTAGCAACATCATTACTACCCAAGTTACAAGAATGTTGAGATCCAACATCACCTTGTGACTACTAATTGTGACTCCTCACAAAATATGACAAGTGTCCTTCTATCCTAGACATCTAGATTAATCAATATGAGGCATAGACCGTGTCATTCTCTAATCAATCTAAATCTTGAACTCCAAGTAGACTCACTCAATCAAATGAGCTCAATATCTTATATTGACTCATTTGGACATGACCATGCACTCAGTGGTCTCACTCTATCAAGAATATCGATGTCACTCCCGTCATATATGAGGGATAGATCCCATCTACATCACTCACATCCCTCTGCATAATTTGTTACATACCCAGTAATCGCCTTTATAGTCCACCCAGTTACGGGTGACATTTGACGAAACCAAAGTACATAACTCCTTATGTAGGGAACCATGGTGACTTCAGGTCCAAGGACTAGTAGTCATACTAATAGCCACATGAGAAAGTATATGACACTCATATAATGATCCATGATACTTTCTCACGGTGGGTCATTCAGTATACATTCTCCAATGCATACCCATGTGTCAACTTGATATCTCCATATCCATGACCTGTGAGATCAAGTCATCGAGTTGACCTACATGCTAGTCTCGTTGCATTAACATTGTCCCTGAATGTTAATACTCGACTAGGAATGATTAAGAGTCGTGTTCCCTATATCATCTCACTATCGATTCAACCAATCGATTGATATAGGTAAGAACCTTTTATTCAAGGACGTTATTATACTTAGTTTATTTGGCACCAATACAAGTAAGCATAATAACCAAAAACGAAATGCCTTTATATATAAGAATATGATACAATGAGTCCATACAACAATCATCAAATGATTGGCTCTAGGGTTCTAACTAACAAACTGCAGCTAGGACTTTTACCTAAGTACACTTAGGACTTTTCTGCAAACTCATTCAAACATGTTAGACCACAAATAACCTTAACTTTGAACCCTTTTCCATTTATCAAAACTCAGGTTTGATCGTCGGATGCTTCTTGCACCAACATCTTCTACTTGGTTGAATCCTTTTGCTACTAGTCTAGCCTTATTTCTTACTATTTCACCTTTATCATCTAGTTTATTTCTGAATACCCACTTAGTGTTAATTACATATTTATTTGTGGGTTTAGGTACAAGTTCCCAGATATGGTTTCTTTCAAATTGGGTTAATTCCTCTTGCATTGCGATTATTCAATCTGGGTCAGGTAAGGCTTCTTCTATTGTTTTGGGTTCTATTTTAGAAATTAGAGCTATTTGACTTAGATTTCTATAGGATGATCTAGTTCGTACTCCTAGGGTTGGGTCATCCAAAATTTGGTCAGATGGGTGGTTGGATCTTATCCTAGATTGTCTTGTGATAGGGTCAAGACTTAGTTCTTCTGATTGACTAGGTTTAGGTCTAAGTTGATTATCTTCTTCATCATCTATTTTTCTTATATTCTGATGATTACTTTCATTGATAAAATTAGGTAAGTTATTTTCTTCATAAAAAATTATATTGGTTGTGTTAGTGTAATTGACCATTAGGGTTTTGATTTTTGACAATGCACCTAAGTCTGGCCAGTTTGACCAAGGATTAATCTAACCAGGATTTGATGTTTGGAAGAGAGTAGTCCAGTCAGGACTAGATGACTAGCAAGTGAGAAGCCCTAACTAGAGGTTAGTTGGTGGAAGTCTTGGTGCGTGAAGCTGGGCCCTAGTGAGTGAAGCTAGGTGGTGGAAGTCCTGGTGAGTGTAGTCAGGCCCTAGTGAGTGAACCTAGGTGGTGAAAGTCCTGGTGAGTGAAGCCGGGCCCTAGTGAGTGAAGCTAGGTGGAGGAAGTCCTGGTGAGTGAAGCCAGGCACAGAAAGTCCTAGTGAGTGAAGCTAGGCAACCCTAGGGAGATAACCCTAAGTAATGTGTGACCGACAGTTTTCCGGTCGACCATGCGTGGTCGACTGGACCAGCGAATCCTGAAATATGTCGACACTATTTTACTTTACTATTTTATCTATTGTACTAACCCAGTGTACAGGAGTTGACAGGTCTGAGGAAGTCCAGATAGGTCAATGGGCCGACCAGATATTTGGTGAGAAGTCCAGATAGGTCAACACGCTGATCGGATATCTAGCAGGAAGTCTAGTTGTGTTTGTGAACCGTACAACTGGAAAAATGGTAAGTAAAGGAAAGTCATTGGAGGAGTGTGACTAAGTGAGGGCGTGCCCCGGTCGAGGGGACAGTAGGCGTCGGTCCAGGTTACGTCCATTTCAGATCCCTAATTTAAGACCTTGATTAGTTTATGATTTTAGGAGGATAGAAACTAATTACTACCACTTATTATTGTGCTAACTTTGTTTTATAGAGTAGATGTTTTAGTTATTAGACTAATAAATTTTGTAGGGCAAAAAGGAGCAAAAGCCTTCGGATGAACAATGTTGGTGCGGGAAGCATCCAGCGATCGAACCTAAGTTTTGATAATGGCAAAGGGATCAGAGTTAAGGTAATTTGTTGTCTAACATGTTTGAATGAGTTTGCAAGAAAGTCCTAAGTATACTTAGGCAAAAGTCCTAGCTGCAGTTAGGCAGGTTGAAAACCCTAGGGGTGGTAACCCTAGGTCCTAGGGGGTGGTAACCCTAGGCGTAAAGTCTTGGCGGGTCGAGGGCTTGAGCAAAAGTTCTAGAGTCGGGGACTCTAGGTGGAAAGTCCTGGTGTCGCCAACCAGGTGGAAGACTGGATGGGTCGTGGAGTGGATATCCAGCAGAAAGTCCTGGAGCCTCGAGCGCTGAGGAAAAGTCCAGTCGGTCTGGAGGACCGGTCTAGCAACAGGTAAATTCTCCTAAGTGGAGTAGGTGAGGACGCGTTCCCCGATGAGAGAACAGTAGGCATCAGTTCGACCTAAGATTTCCGAACGGGAAATCTGAAGTCAGAAATGGAGAGTCCGGAGATTGTCAAATACTTTATTTATCATGTCTATATTGTGCTAACTTTGTTTTGCAAGGTATGATTAGTTTCTGGGACTAACGTATTTTGCAGGAAGCGAATTGGACACATTTGCCTCAGATGAACAGTACCCGAGGCACCCTCCATGGAGCTTAGAGGCGCCTTGGGGTCACTTGCAGAGACGACCTCGCAACAAGGCGTGAAGGCGCCTCCATGGAGCTTGGAGGCACCATGGATACTGGCGCGAGGGTGCCATCCATGCAGGTTGGAAGCGCCCTCAGGCAGAACAACGAAAGCTGACAATCCTTCTTCCGTGTGCTGCTCAAAGATCAATTCTACAAAGCTGTAACTTGACACCGATGACCTGAAGCTTCAAACTCTCTATTTTTCATTATTGGTATAATTTCCAATTTACTTTATATTGTAAATTAAAATTGTATATTTTCGAACTTATAGTGATTGCCCAAAGTAATCGCTCAATTAGCGTGGGCCTTAGAGTAGGAGTCGTCACAGGCTCCGAACCAAGTCAAACCCTTGGTGTGTTTCTATGTTTGTGTTTTATTATTCAGCTGCATATTACTCAAAGTTTTTCAAAATGAATGTGAAAGCCATGAGCGCTATTCACCCCCCTCTAGTGCTTTTCGATGCTACAATTGGTATTAGAGCGGAGTTGCTTTGAATTGGTGAAACCACCAATCAAGCAAATTTTTCGTGGTGATTTTTAGTTTTTTGGAGTCAATTGGAATCGGTAAAGTTGTCTCCTTTCAATCAGTTCTAATCGCAATCAAATTTTTTCCTCGAAGTTGGTGCAATACCACTCGAGTTTGCATATTAATTTCTTAATCCTACACTACTAATCCAAGACCAAGTCTTAGAACAAGTTTCTCATTTTTCTTGTGCAAGGTTTTCTCCAAAATGACCCATCAAGAAGGCTATAGCATAGCCAACCCGCCGCTCTTCTCCAGTGAAGATTTTGGCTACTGGAAGGGCCGAATGGAGTCTTACCTCCAAACCCAGTTTGAGATGTGGATGATCATCAAAACCGATATCACACTCCCACTCGACGGCATGGGAAAACCAGTTTCATGCGAGAACTGGGACGCAAGTATAATAAAGAAGGTTGAGGCCAACACCAAAGCGACATATACCCATCAGTGTGGCCTAACAAAGGAGGAGCTAAACCGAGTCGGCCCGTTCTCAAGCGTGAAAGAGTTGTGGGAAAAATTAGTTGAGCTGCACGAGGGCACTTCCGACATGAAGGTAAGCAAGTGTGATTTACTTTTTAATAAACTTTATAGTATCAAAATGCAGGAAGGTGAGATGGTTAGCCAACTTCACGCGCACATTCAAGACCTCCTCAATGGCCTCCACGTAATCATACAGAAGATGGAGAATCAGGATGTAATAAGGTACACACTCAACGCTTTTATGAGGAATACATTGTGGGCATCAATGGTAGACACCTACAAGGTATCTAAGGATTTGTCTTTAATTACACTAGATGAGTTATTTTTCAAATTTAAATTGCATGAATAGACTAATGCACGTCTGGCCGAGAAAGGTATTGTGTTGATTGCAAGTACAAGTAAGGCAAAAGAGGCTAGAAAGAAGCATCAGATTGAGCCCAAGTCCGAAGAAGAACCGGACTCAGATGATGACGACAAAATAGCAGCCGAACTCGTCAACCTAGTATGTAGACTCTATAAAAAGAAGAAGGGATTCACAAAGGACATAAAAAAGGTAATTCAATCCAAGAAAGTACAAACAAGTCCAAAGGTGAAGTTTGAAGTAACCTATTATAGCTACAATCAAAAGGGACACGTCAAAGCCAACTGTACAAACTAAAAGAAAGCAAAGAAGTAGAGGAAGAAGAAAGTACTGCAAGCAACTTGGGATGAGTCCTCGTCAGAAGATTCTGACGAAGTGCTCAGGCAGATGAGCTTCCTTGCACTGACAACCCTGGAACAAATCAACGAATCAGAGATCGAGAGCGAATCGGAAACAGAGTTCGAGAGAAGCCATGGATCCGTATCCATTTCCAAAGGGCCTAAACCCACTGTAAGTATTTCTCAAGTAAATAAACTTTATAATTTAGTCAATTACCTTATACACAAATTAGCTAAATCCAATGTCCGGGTTAAATCACTTCAAAAGGAGGTAACATCTCTTAAAGAAGTGACTAACCCTAGCTCCTTGACTGACCTCATTCAGACTGGAACCTCAACTCAAGTCCAAAAGCTTGAGGAAGAGAATTCTAGCCCAAAAAATCAAGTCAAGGAACTAAAGGATACGTTGAAACGGTTCACCTTGGGTTCCACGAATCTTGATCTGATTCTTGGAAAAGATCGAGCTGTTTACAACTGATCCGGACTTGGATTTAAGACTAAACGAAAATACAAGTCTTATTTATCAATTATAAATAGAACTAATAGAAAAATAGTCCAAGCATGGGTCCCCAAGTCGAACTTAATAAATCAAGTTGGACTTGGACAATATTGGGTTCCCAAGGATCAAATTCACTACCTTGATAAACCCTATTGAGGCAATGATCCAGGGGGACCCAATAGAAAGACTATTTTTATTAATAAATAGATTTTTCTGATGATTGCTTTTACTATTTTTTCATTATACATGCTTAGAGTAGGCTAGATAAGGACATATGTATAGTTTACACTTGACTAGTTAGACCTAGGGGTTTTAAAATAAAAATTAAATATCCACTTTCTTTGAAAGACTTTGTCTAGAAGTGGTGGATGATGTAACAACCCGGCCCTCTTGGCCTATTTGGCGACCCTCGGGTCGTCGACCGTCGACATTAGACTTTCCAGTTTTTAGCCCAGATTCAACTCTAAACCTCCAGGGCGAATCTCACAGTGACTAGTACTTGGTTTAGAGTTCTCGGGGAGGCAAAATCCACCGCCGTGGAAAGTCCTAGTAAATAGACGCACGAGAGGTCGCCAAATTAGGCGAGAGGTCGCCAATGTGCCGTACAACAATAAAGACGCCTTTTATTGTAATGACCCCCGCGTTTCATTTGTCGTCGACCATCTTCGGCCGGCCTCTCATGTCGATCGATGACCTTTACTAGCCTTCCACACTTGGCATTCGTACATCATTAGTGTTTATGAATACCATCTCATGTTATACTTACAAGCCCAAGGTTTAGAGTTCAACTCGGGAGGCAATCCGTGGAAAGTCCTAGTGGTCGCGGACCGTCGGCCGACGACATGAGAGGTCGCCAAACGGGCCGACCGACGGTCGCCAAATGGGCCGCCAAATGGGCAAAGAGGGTGGTCGTTACAATAAGGCGCCTTTTATGTGACCTTGGCCTCTTGGGCGGCGGCCCAACTACCCTTATGTGTCCCATTTACATTTACCGACGCATACTTACCAGATTTTTGCCTTTGAGGTTGAACTTTAGACCTGTTTACTAGAGTTTATGCAACCAAGTGAGATCATTTTTGTTGCGATTCATAAACCTAGTACTTAAAGGTCTGGGAGTTCAACTCGGGAAGGTAAAACCAACGCCGAAAGTCCTAGTGAGTCGACGACAAGTCGGTCGACGACCGAGGGTCACCAAATGGGCCAAGAGGGCGGGTCGTTACAATAAAAAGGCGCCTTTATTGTAACGACCCGACCCTCATGGCCCATTTGGCGACCCTCGTGTCATCGCCCGGCTTATAATAGTCGGTTTGACGATCGGTCGTCGTTCGTCAGTCGATGACCTCGTTCGGCTTTGCCTCAGGTTGAATTCAACCTCCAGCTTAGAGTTTATGAATCAAATCTCATTGTTGCGAGATTCATAAAGCTAATACTTAAGCAGAGAGGCAAAACCAGACCGGGATGGAAAGTCCTGAGTAACATCCGAACGACATTAGAGGTCGCCAAACGGGCCGACGATGGATCGCCAAATGGGCCAAGAGGGTCGGGTAATAAAATGCGCTTTTATTGTAACGCGACTGGCGTTTTGAGCCTTATGTGATCGACGACCCCTCAGTTTACCGGCGGATTTGCCTTCCCCATGATTCAACCCTCCCAAGTAGTAGAGTTTATGAACGGTAACCAAGTGAGATGATCTCACTTGACTGTTAGTAGAGTTTATGCAACCAAGTGAGATGATCTCACTTGTCATGATTCATAAACTCTACTACTTAGCCTGGAGGTTTAGAGTTCAACTGGGAAGACAAAATCCACCGCCAGGTGGAAAGACTTACAGTGACACGAGAGGTCGCCAAACTGGTCTATGATCCCATATCCAAGAAGGCCTAATGCCTCTCCACAGCTTGGAAGCAAATCTTTGAAATAAATATTTACTTGACTAATTGAAAAACTTGAGTCTAACTCAAATGTAAATTAATCCTTAGATGGTTATCTAAATCAAAGATAAAATTAATCATCTTACAAAAAACCATAAGGTTCCCTGATTGATAACTTAGAAAAGGGAGAGATGGACTTAGGTAAAAATTAGAATAATTTAATTAATTTAACCTAATTAATTAATTTAATTTAACCTAATTAATTAATTTAATCAATTTAACTTAATTAATTAATTTAATTTAATTTAAATTAACTTAATCAATTATTTTAATTTAATTTAACCTAATCAATCAATTAATTAAATCATAATTAATTAATACTACTTATATCTAAATTAATATCCAAAGGCATATTGACTCCAACTCAATTGAAAAACTCTAAACTTAAAGGCAGTCCCCGGCAAAGACGCCAAAAACTTGTTGACCTCCACAAGTGTACGGAAATGTCGTAAGTAATAATAAAAGATATCGTATCCACAGGGACTGGAATAAGCACTAAAGATGTTTCAACGCGAGTTAGCTAAACAACTAATCAATGGGTTGACAAGTGTAAAGTAAAACTATGAAAAGTAAGATAGAAAATGAAAGAATAAGAAACAAGAATAAGGGAAACGATAAAGGGAATGTTCTAGGAGTTTTGGTTTCATTGTAAGGATTGTTCCATGTAAATGATCTACCAAATCTTATTTCTCAATTGTCCATCAATTGTAGAAGGTTGTCGGTTCTCTCTTGCAATAGATAACCAGCCTAGGATTGAAATCTAAACCTAAATGTGATCAATTAGGAATGAACCTATATTGTCCTTACACGGGCTTGACTGTCACGTGAACGCGAGTTAGCTAAAAAACTAATCAATGGGTTGACAAGTGTAAAGTAAAACTATGAAAAGTAAGATAGAAAATGAAAGAATACGAAACAAGAATAAGGACAACGATAAAGGGAATGTTCTAGGAGTTTTGGTTTCTTTGTAAGGATTGTTCCATGTAAATGATCTACCAAATCTTATTTCTCAATTGTCCGTCATTTGTAGAAGGTTGTCGGTTCTCTCTTGCAATAGACAACCAGCCTAGGATTGAAATCTATACCTAAATGTGATCAATTAGGAATGAACCTATGCTGTCCTTACACGGGTTTGCCTGTCACGTGCGTCCCTCGGATAATCAACATACGAATTCATCACTCATCAACCGCATCAAGATATAAAGATTAATGCACACAATCTATCCTACATCCTTGGATTATCCTATTTTACCCTCAAGATCGTTCCTCAAACGTCCTTTGTAACGACCCAATTTTCCCTATTTCAAGTTCTAAAAGTCCATAAAAATATTTAGAAATACTTTTAAAATATTCTAGAGATTTTTAGAAATTTTTAGAGTATTTTTACGTAATTTTTGGAGGTCGTTTAGTATGTTTACAAAAAGAAAGAAGTTTTGACCAAAAATGTGGAAGTTGAGACTTGAACCCAAGACCTCCTGCCGGACCTGACCCAATCGAACGCAGCCAACCAACTGAGCTACGCAGGTTTTATTAATCAAATATGGAGAGAAATAGATTTAAGCTATAGCTGGAACGTTTAAAATAAATTAGAATAAAAGTGCGCGGCGGAGGAATCGAAGCCCAAACCTTTGATTTGGTTAAAATCTGGCCAACCAACTGAGCTGCGCGTGATTTGTTAACTAAGTAAGTAGCGAGATATATTTAAGTTATAGAAAAGGGCAGAAATAAACCTAGGTTTTAAAGGGTTAATTTTCTTTCCAAGCCCTAAGTTCTATTTCTCCTCCTCTTCGGGTGCGTCGGCGTCGCTGGTTTCGGGGGGAACCACAGCAACTTTGGAGCTTCTCTCCGGCGGCCGGCGAAGGTTTCTTCCGGCGAATCTTGCGGA
Source organism: Zingiber officinale (assembly GCF_018446385.1). Taxonomy (NCBI): domain Eukaryota; kingdom Viridiplantae; phylum Streptophyta; class Magnoliopsida; order Zingiberales; family Zingiberaceae; genus Zingiber; species Zingiber officinale. Next base: position 73,898,888 of record NC_056006.1, read on the forward strand.
TCCGAGCTCTCCTCGTCAAGGAGAACACGCGGAAAGGAAGGGATCGCCGAGATCTTCACCTTCTCCGAACCCTAGAAGCTTTAGAGTCCTCTTCTCCGGTTGTAAGTCCAAGCAAATCACTATGAGTCGCTACTCACCTGCAGTAGGATAGTTTCGGATTTCTATTTCGTTTGTTTTCGATTTTTTTCTGTGATGTTGGTTTTGGGTTTGCCGCCGTGACCTTCAAAGAAAGAATAGGATGGGTAAAATTCAAACATGTGGGTTTGATATCTTAAGCTTTATAGTTTGAATCCGGATTTGCTGTGGCACTGATCATCTTTGAGTTGCCTGCATTGTGCATGATAGATAGAGTTTCTAGTTTTCCTTTACTGTTTGAACTTACCTTAGCTGAGTATGTTTTGTTTTCATTTACCCTTAGCTGATCATGTGCAGTTTTTTTATTTACCATTAGCTGAATGTAGTTGTTTTCCTCCTCACTGTTAGCATTCGGTTAGAACCTTTAATAGAGTAATTAGTTAGTAGAGTAATTAGACCTGCAGTTTCATTTTTGTTGCTTTATAAAAGTACAAGCTTGAACCAGTTTTACATAGGTTTGTTTAGGATTCCAGCAAGCTTTACAAAGGCTTAAATTCCAACAAGTTTCAAATTAGTTTGTGCCAAAAAAAAGGGGGACATGAACAGCCTTGGAGTTTACTGTTTTGGTTTTAGTTATGTTTAGTATTCCAGTTTTTGTTTTGTTTGGCATTGTAGTTTTTCAATTGTATTGCAGTTTTAGATTTAAAGCATTCAGTTTAGTTGGTCATAGATTTATTAAGCATTTTAGTGCAGATTTGTATTAGTCTTATATGCAAATTTTTTCTAGTTTTCATTTGCTATTATTGAGTATGTGCAATTTTAATTGCTATGAGTTGAGCATGATCGGTTTTCTTTATTACTAGATACACATGAGCGGTTTCTTTAGTTTTCATTTGCTATTTTGATGAGCATGAACAATCATGTATTCTAGTGGGTAAATAAGAGTTTTATCAAATTCTTTTAGAAGCATTAACAAGTAAAAGAAAGAAAAGAAAAGAAAGAAAAGGCCAAGGCCTTAAGTAAATCCCAAGGTCAAGATTTTAGGGATTTTAGCACACAAGGTGCTTATTAATATGCCAAGGCATTTAAAGAAGTAATTAAGATAATAAGTATTTTACTTTTAAGAAGAGGCTAGTACCGACTTCCAAGGATTCGCAAAACAAATCCAGTGTCTAATTCCAAGGTCTTGTACAGTAGATCAGGTCTCGCCTTTTTAGGATTGGTGGCTCGCTACCCCAACCTATTAGGAACGCGCATAAATGGTACTAAGCCAGGCCCAAGAGAAGTTGATTATTATTTTCAAGTATTAAAGTATAAATTTTAAACAAGTGAAATAAAAGAATAAGATTAGAGTAAAAGTAAGTTTCACTTTGTTTTAAAGATCAGAAGTTTAGTTTTCTTTTATGCTAGCGCTTTTACATGTTTAGTTTCTTACATGTTATTTATTTGCTAGTTGATGAGCATGTTTAGCTTTATATGTTAGCATTCCAGTTAGTTTGCTTTCTTTATTAGTTTATGAGCATGAGTAGTTATACATGTTATCTTTTCTGTTAGTTGATTTCTTTGCTATTTATGAGCATGAGTAGCTTTACATATTAGCATTCAGTTTTAGCATGTTTTATTTGTATACATGCATATCGAGTTTTTGTGAGTTAGATAGCGCTCACTAAGCTTTATGCTTATAGACTGCACTTTCTCCTACTGCAGATAAAGAAAAAGGAAAGCTAATATGAAGGAAGGCGACAAGGAGATGCAAGAGGGGTGTGTGATGTCTGCACTATGGAAGTTCTAGGGATCCTTGCGAATAAGATGAATTATGATTTGTTCTTCGAGTTAATTAAGTTTTTATGTGTTAAGGAAATTTGATAACTGTTTATAAGGACACTTGATACTGTGTTTGCTATTCAGTTGTGGTTGTGGATTAGTTTTTCTTTATTGTTGCTGAGTTAGATTTATTATACTGCGTGGTTGTTGTTATGTGTTCCAGCCGCTTGTGGCTGAGTATATATACTGCATGTATTGTTGAATATGGTCACCGGTGCAAGGGAGACTCTGTCGAAATTTTTCGGTAGGGTTTCCATGTGGTTTTTAATCACACCGGTTAAGTAGAGTTAATAGATAAGTAACGGTCACTCTTAGAGAGTAGTAGTAGTAGTAAGAAGGGTGGACGTTACAGTTGGTATCAGAGCAGTGTTCCATTCTCCAGCATCACACACACATCAGCATCATCCTTGCCGTCTTCAAGTAAGAAAGTATTTAAGTTTTCTTTCTTATGCTTTCCTTATCATTTGCAGTACAGAGTATTTGCTTGTATGCGCTTTAGTAAGATAAAAAGTTTGTTTCTCTTTATGCATACTTATGTATGTTTAGAAAGGATTATGTTTAGAAAGGATAAAGAATATATCAAGTCTTTCTTTTCTTTGCATAATTAGATGTCAAGAAGAGGACGCCCCCGCACCACTCGTACTGAGGACCAGGCTCAGGAGAACGAAGAGCCCAGAGCAGCTGAACCAAATCTCGCTGAAGTTGTTGCTCAACTCCAGAGACAGGTAGCAGAGCAGCAGCAAGTGATCGTCTATCTGATGGCGAATCAGCAGCCAGTTCCTCCCACTCCTCCAACAATCACTGTGGAGATTCCAGTGGTGACTGAGGTTCCACCAGCCGTCCTGGAAGTCCCCACAGCACCTAGAAGACAAGAAGCATATCTGAAGCTGAAACCAGAGAGCTTCTCAGCACGATCGAGCCCTGGGATGCCCAGGCTTGGTTCAAGACACTGGAGAGCACCATGGAGCTTCTTTGACCGCCGAAGTTGAGAAGGTCAAGTGTGCCTCATTGCCTATCTGGATGATGCTGATGTGGTGGGAAAGAGTTAAAAGCAAGAGGCGGTTAATCGGGTATGATTGTGACCTTTGAGCGAGTTTTATGATCTGAATCCGTCACGCCAATGATCAGCATTATGAGGAGTTCATGGAAATCTACAAGGTGAATGGAAGAGCAAGAAATTCTGGCTAGCTCGTCCTGCCTCGAGCTGGGAGCAGTGGGACGAGGAACGCGAGGCCGGATGAGGCCGATGAGACTTAACGTGAGTAGTGGAGCTCATCGCTGCGGATCGCGAAGAACCGCGGTCAGAGAGCATTAGTTCTTGAGCACTATCTCGACAAAGATCGTAGCACAACGCGAGAAAAAGTCGATTAAGATCAAGATAAGGGTGGGAGTCGAAACCTCGTGCAATAAGCGTAATCCGGAAAGGCAAGGGTAACAAAAGAAAGCAGTGGAACTCAGGAGGTAACCAGAAAGGAGGACCAGCAAATAAGCAGACCAAGATCCCTCTCTGTTCTAAATGTGGGAGAACACATCCAGGAGCCTGTCTTTTGGGTAAGACTGGATGCTATGCATGTGGGCAGGAAGGACACATGGCTAGAGAATGTCCTAACAAGCTCAAAGCACCTCAGCCACAGCCAATACAATATGGAGGCAAACCTCAGCTACATTATATGCCTGCAACTCTAGAAGGACCTTAGATCAGTTAGGGAAGGTTGGAAGCCCCACCAGTTCCAGCCAGTGCCAGAGTATTCTCCCTCACCAAAGAAGAAGCTGCTAGTGCCTCCACGGTCATGAGTCAAGTAGTTATTTTTCGATATAGCTATCTGACTATTTGATACTGGGCGACCCATTCTTTTGTATCCATACCTTTGCCAAAGAATTACAGGTACCTACAGAAAACATGAACTCCAAGTTCCTGACGACCCTACCTTCTGGGGAAGTCATGGAATCCGACCAGTGGCTTCGGGCTGTACCAGTCAGAATTTCAGACCGTGAGCTATGTATAAATCTGGTGGTCCTCGCCATGCAGGATTTCGATATCATTTTGGGTATGGATTTCCTCAGCAAGTACAGTGCTTCAGTGGACTGCCGCAGAAGGAAAGTGATCTTTAGTCCAGAAGGTGAATCATCCTTTGAGTTCACAGGGGTGCCAAGGAGGAAGACCCAGAAGTTCCTTTCTTCTCTCACAGCTCACCAGATGTTAGCTAAAGGGTGTGCTGGTTTTCTTGCATCATTGTGAGTATGAAGAACAAGAAAGACCCAAGCAGGAGGAAGTTTGGGTAGTCTGTGAGTATCCGGAGGTATTCCCGGAAGAACTACCTGGACTACCTCCCAACAGAGAAGTGGAGTTTGAGATTGAACTGGTTCCTGGTACCGGTCCAATTTCAAAAGCTCCATACCGCATGTCTCCAGCAGAGCTGAAAGAACTACAGGAACAACTTCAGGAGCTGCTTGACAAAGGCTTCATCCGCCCTAGTCATTCACCATGGGGAGCTCCTGTGTTGTTCGTCAAGAAGAAAGACGGATCTATGCGGATGTGCATAGATTATAGAGCTCTAAATCAAGTGACAATCAAGAATAAGTACCCCCTCCCCAGGATCGACGACCTATTTGATCAGTTGAGAGGGGCGACAGTATTCTCAAAGATAGACCTGCGCTCTGGGTACCATCAGCTAAAAGTGAAGGAAAGAGACATACCCAGAACGGCTTTCAGGACCAGATACGGACACTACGAGTTCGTAGTCATGCCTTTTGGTGTGACTAATGCACCTGCAGTTTTCATGGACCTGATGAACAGAGTGTTCAGAGAATACCTTGACAAATTTGTCATTGTGTTCATCGACGACATTCTAATCTATTTCAGAACACCAGAGACCAGGAGGAGTTCTACAGCCTCTTCCTATACCAGAGTGGAAGTGGGAAGACATATCCATGGACTTCATAACAGGTCTCCCAAGAACCACAAATGGATATGATGCGATATGGGTGATAGTGGACAGATTGACCAAGTCTGCTCATTTTCTAGCCATCAAGGTGTCCCACTCTATAGAGCAGTTGGCACAGCTGTATGTTAAAGAGGTGATCAGACTTCACGGAGTTCCTAAATCTATTGTTTCTGATAGAGATGGGCGCTTCACCTCTCACTTTTGGGAGTGTATTCAGACTGCACTGGGCACCAAACTCAAGTTCAGCACAGCCTTCCATCCTCAGACTGATGGACAAACAGAGCGAGTAAATCAGATTCTAGAAGATATGCTCAGAGCTTGTGCACTAGATTTCAAAGGAAGTTGGTGCAAGTATCTATGCTTAGCTGAATTTGCCTACAACAACAGCTATCAGGTCACCATCAAGATGGCACCTTATGAGGCCCTGTATGGTAGGGCAGATCACCCATTTGCCGGCAAGAAGCGGTGAAAGAAGAGATGGAAGTGGGGCTGGGCATTGAGCAGGCGATAGATGAGACTACTCGAGCTATCCGTAAGATCGACATAGAGGATTGAGAAGGCGCAGTAGAGAAGAGTTATCTTGACACACGAGGCCACTTGAATTTCAAGTAGGGGATTCAGTCTTTCTCAAGGTCGCTCCTATGAAGGGAGTGATGAGATTTGGCAAGAAGGGCAAATTAAGTCCTCGTTATATAGGACCTTACCTGATCACAGAAAGGATTGGGAAAGTAGCTTACAAGCTGGACTTACCACAAGACATGTCAGCAATACATAATGTATTTCATGTCTCCATGCTAAAGAAGTGTCTTCACGACCTCAGCCAAGTGATTCAGCCTCAGACAGTGCAGATTCAAGAGGATCTTAGCTACGAGAGTAGACCTACACAGATAGTGGACAGAGCAGTCAAGAGATTGAGAAACAAAGAAGTACCACTAGTGAAGGTCGTCTAGCAGAACCAGAAGCACGAGGAAATCACTTGGGAGCGGGAGGACAGTATGAGACAGAAATATCCAGAGCTATTCTAAGTTCGAGGACAAACTTTTTATAAGGTATGGGGAATTGTAACGACCCAATTTTCCCTATTTCAAGTTCTAAAAGTCCATAAAAATATTTAGAAATACTTTTAAAATATTCTAGAGATTTTTAGGAATTTTTAGAGTATTTTTACGTAATTTTTGGAGGTCGTTTAGTATGTTTACAAAAAGAAAGAAGTTTTGACCAAAAATGTGGAAGTTGAGACTTGAACCCAAGACCTCCTGCCGGACCTAACCCAATCGGACGCAACCAACCAACTGAGCTACGCAGGTTTTATTAATCAAATATGGAGAGAAATAGATTTAAGCTATAGCTGGAACGTTTAAAATAAATTGGAATAAAAGTGCGTGGCGGAGGAATCGAAGCCCAAACCTTTGATTTGGTTAAAATCTGGCCAACCAACTGAGCTGCGCGTGATTTGTTAACTAAGTAAGTAGCGAGATGTATTTAAGTTATAGAAAAGGGCAGAAATAAACCTAGGTTTTAAAGGGTTAATTTTCTTTCCAAGCCCTAAGTTCTATTTCTCCTCCTCTTCGGGTGCGTCGGCGTCGCTGGTTTCGGGCGGAACCACAGCAACTTTGGAGCTTCTCTCCGGCGGCCGGCGAAGGTTTCTTCCGGCGAATCTTGCGGATCCGAGCTCTCCTCGTCAAGGAGAACACGCGGAAAGGAAGGGATCGCCGAGATCTTCACCTTCTCCGAACCCTAGAAGCTTTAGAGTCCTCTTCTCCGGTTGTAAGTCCAAGCAAATCACTGTGAGTCGCTACTCACCTGCAGTAGGATAGTTTCGGATTTCTATTTCGTTTGTTTTCGATTTTTTTCTGTGATGTTGGTTTTGGGTTTGCCGCCGTGACCTTCAAAGAAAGAATAGGATGGGTAAAATTCAAACATGTGGGTTTGATATCTTAAGCTTTATAGTTTGAATCCGGATTTGCTGTGGCACTGATCATCTTTGAGTTGCCTGCATTGTGCATGATAGATAGAGTTTCTAGTTTTCCTTTACTGTTTGAACTTACCTTAGCTGAGTATGTTTTGTTTTCATTTACCCTTAGCTGATCATGTGCAGTTTTTTTATTTACCATTAGCTGAATGTAGTTGTTTTCCTCCTCACTGTTAGCATTCGGTTAGAACCTTTAATAGAGTAATTAGTTAGTAGAGTAATTAGACCTGCAGTTTCATTTTTGTTGCTTTATAAAAGTACAAGCTTGAACCAGATTTTACATAGGTTTGTTTAGGATTCCAGCAAGCTTTACAAAGGCTTAAATTCCAACAAGTTTCAAATTAGTTTGTGCCAAAAAAAAGGGGGACATGAACAGCCTTGGAGTTTACTGTTTTGGTTTTAGTTATGTTTAGTATTCCAATTTTTGTTTTGTTTGGCATTGTAGTTTTTCAATTGTATTGCAGTTTTAGATTTAAAGCATTCAGTTTAGTTGGTCATAGATTTATTAAGCATTTTAGTGCAGATTTGTATTAGTCTTATATGCAAATTTTTTCTAGTTTTCATTTGCTATTATTGAGTATGTGCAATTTTAATTGCTATGAGTTGAGCATGATCAGTTTTTCTTTATTACTAGATACACATGAGCAGTTTCTTTAGTTTTCATTTGCTATTTTGATGAGCATGAACAATCATGTATTCTAGTGGGTAAATAAGAGTTTTATCAAATTCTTTTAGAAGCATTAACAAGTAAAAAGAAAGAAAAAGAAAAGAAAGAAAAGGCCAAGGCCTTAAGTAAATCCCAAGGTCAAGATTTTAGGGATTTTAGCACACAAGGTGCTTATTAATATGCCAAGGCATTTAAAGAAGTAATTAAGATAATAAGTATTTTACTTTTAAGAAGAGGCTAGTACCCGACTTCTAAGGTTGTCGTTAAACAAATCCAGGTGTCCAATTCCAAGGTCTTGGCCCTGGTAGACCAAGGTCTGCTCTTTTAGGATTGGTGGCTCGCTACCCCAACCTATTAGGGAACGCGCATAAATGGTACTAAGCCTGGGCCCAAGAGAAGTTGATTATTATTTTCAAGTATTAAAGTATAAATTTTAAACAAGTGAAATAAAAGAATAAGATTAGAGTAAAAGAAGTAAGTTTCACTTTGTTTTAAAGATCAGCAAGTTTAGTTTTCTTTTATGCTAGCAGTTTTTACATGTTTAGTTTCTTACATGTTATTTATTTGCTAGTTGATGAGCATGTTTTGCTTTATATGTTGGCATTCCAGTTAGTTTGCTTTCTTTATTAGTTTATGAGCATGAGTAGTTATACATGTTATCTTTTCATTAGTTGATTTCTTTACTATTTATGAGCATGAGTAGCTTTACATATTAGCATTCAGTTTTAGCATGTTTTTATTTGTATACATGCATATCGAGTTTTTGTGAGTTAGATAGCGCTCACTAAGCTTTATGCTTATAGACTGCACTTTCTCCTACTGCAGATAAAGAAAAAGGAAAGCTAATATGAAGGAAGGCGACAAGGAGATGCAAGAGGGGTGTGTGATGTCTGCACTATGGAAGTTCTAGGGATCCTTGCGAATAAGATGAATTATGATTTGTTCTTCGAGTTAATTAAGTTTTTATGTGTTAAGGAAATTTGATAACTGTTTATAAGGACACTTGATACTGTGTTTGCTATTCAGTTGTGGTTGTGGATTAGTTTTTCTTTATTGTTGCTGAGTTAGATTTATTATACTACGTGGTTGTTAGTTATGTGTTCCAGCCGCTTGTGGCTGAGTATATATACTGCATGTATTGTTGAATATGGTCACCGGTACAGGGGAGACTCTGTCGAAATTTTTCGGTAGGGTTTCCATGTGGTTTTTAATCACACCGGTTAAGTAGAGTTAATAGATAAGTAACGGTCACTCTTAGAGAGTAGTAGTAGTAGTAAGAAGGGTGGACGTTACATCCTTACACGGGCATGTTCCTATCACGAATGCCCCTCGGAAAATCGAATGAGATACAATCTCTACAAGATCCACAAGATATCCAAACATCCACTCGAGCATGGTAATTAAACCCTAATCACAACAATCCATACAAGATAGAATGAATACAAACAGGGCAAAATCATAGAAATAGGAAATTAGCACATCCACAAGAGTTTTACATCAAATCATCCTTACAATTACTCCCTCCATCCTAGAATAAGAAATCTGCTCCATAAAATAAGGAAAGAAACCCAAAAAAAAAGAAGATTACAAGCATTCTTAATCCCCTCAAATCCAAGAAAAGAGAGAAAGAAAACTTATCTACAAAGAAGAACGTCTTCGGATCCAATCCTTGCTTTCCCGGAGTCGATTCGGTGAAGATCCGTCCTTAGATCACCGGAAATCCCTCCAAGAATGGTAAGGAACGCCCCAAATCTTGTTACACCCCGAAAGGGGAAAGATCCCCTCTCAAATCATGAAGGAGGCTTTATATAGAGGTGAGATTTGGGTGCCACACGACCCCGAGGCACGATCGTGTGAGGTTCACACGGCCAAAACCATTCCCTTCTTTGCCACCCTTACACGGCCATGTGTGGTACACGGCTGTGACATGCATCTTCCATGACCCCCCTTGCATGGCCGTGTAGATCTACACGGCCTGGACTACTTCTGCCTCTGGAAACTTGGCACGACCGTGTGGTGTACACGGCCAAAGCCCTCTTGCTCACTGGAAACCCTGCACGTCAGTGTGGCGTACACGGCCAGGGCTTCCCGTGTCTTTGGAAATCTTACATGGTCGTGTGGTGTACACGACCTGGCTCCATTTGGCTTCAAATCTTGGCACGACCGTGTGAGGTTCACACGGCCAAGCCATCTTCCTTTCCTGCTGCATCTACACGACCAAGATCTCCACACGGCCTGGGCAACTCCCCATGGCTGGGCTGTGTGAGGTTCAGGAATGATGCCTTCCTCCTTTGCTTTGCTTGCAGATTTGGCCATTGAACATGAAACCTTCACCAAATTTGACTCCTGTGTATAGAAAATGCACAAAAACAGATCTCCAAATAAAAAGAGTAAATATGCTAAAAGGAAAACTGAAAGTACGAAAATACGTAGACAAAGCATGTGCAAAGTATGTGAATGTGTGTCAAAACATGCTAAACAAAGTTATAAAATCTACGCTGATCACACCCCCAGACTTAAACCTTTGCTTGTCCTCAAGCAAAATGCTGCAATCTAAATTCATATGTTTTACAATGCTCTTATATCCCTAATGCATTTTCCTAACTCTATCAAAAAGTTTCATTAACAAGCATGATCATGGGAACAAGTTAAGTATGGCTCAAGCATAAGTCTCTTGTGTACAGTGCAAGGTAACTCAAAACTCTTAAAGTTTCAATCTATGTCCTAGTCAAGTCATCATCAAGTTTGAATTCCTAATGTTTCTAGTGATAGACAAGTAACCAGTGATAGACACTTACTTTCCACACACTTGGTTCATATTTCTCAATCAACCCAAGGTCTCAAAGGCGTGCTCAATCTCAAGAGAAGCTAAGTAGTCATTTCCCCAGTAACCTAACTCAGACTCAAAGGGGTGACTTGCTAGATTCCACTCACGACAACTATTTTTTATATCCCTTATTCACTTTTTTTTTCTATTTTTCACACTTTTTTTTCATAAGTATTTGCATTGTGCAACACTTATTCACAAATGTACTTTTAGCACAAATGTTGGGATACTTTGATTTTTCCAAATGAGCTTATATGATTTGAGCCTCATCCAGTAACCAAAATAAAGTTTGAGAAATCACCATGGAAACCAAGTACTAAACAAAAAAGATGAATCATGAATATTTCAATGATATCAACTATCCAAGCTCAAGTATAGTGAAGTGAAGGTAAGATCCTTAAGGTCAAGCCAAAACTGAAACCTATCTCCATATCATACTTATCTTATGTCATGCTACCCAAGATAGCCAAAAGAGGTTCATTAAGCATACTACTAGCATCACTTAAAACATCATGAATCTAGATAATGAACGTGCTAACATTTAATCTTGAAGACAAGAAAGCATATAAGTGAAGTTTTGATGTTCTCAATGTTGGATCGAGAAGCGCTAGAGGAGGGGGGGGGGGGGGGAATAGCGCTCACGGCTATTTCGTTTGATTCATAAAACTATCGGAGTTAAAACACGCAGCGGAATAAAGAAACAAACACAGAGACACAGGAGAATTTACTTCGTTCGGAGCCTAGATCGACTCCTACTCGAAGACCCGCGATCCTTGATAGCTTTCCGAGGGCAACAACTATATTTCGGAAATGTGTTACAAACTAATTACAATAAAAGTTGTTAAATTTACCAACAACAAGAGAAATAGTAGATGCAGAGCTCTGTGTTGTCGGTGTCAAGTCGCAGCACTTCGGGATCATCTCGTAGGCAGCTTGTATCAAAAGGTTTGCTTGGAATGAGTTGTTTTAAGCTGCTCTTCGAAGTGTCCTTTTATAGTGTGCTGGAGGCGCCTCCAAGGCTGTCCGAGGCGCCTCTAGGCACTGAGTCTGCCGCGGTGATAAGTGCAGCACAAGTCATGCTTTATCCTGCTTGAGGCGCCTCCAGGCTTCTCCAAGGCTCCTCCAACGTCTGGTCCAAGGCGCCTCCATCCACGTCTAAGGCGCCTCCAAGCCTTCTGCGCAGACATGTGCTGGCTTGCACCCGAGGCGCCTCCAAGCCCCATGGAGGCGCCTCGGACACTGTTCATCCGAGGTTAACTTGTGCTCCTTTGGTTCTGCAAAAGTGTTAGTCCCAAACACTTACCCTGCAAAACAAAGTTAGCACAAAACAACAATAAATATGTTAACAGAATATAATGACAGTCTCCGGACTGTCCGTGTCTGACTTCGGATTTCGAACCAGAAACCCTAGGTCGACCCGATGCCTACTGGTCCCTCTACGGGGAACGCGTCCTCACCTACTCCACTCAGAAGATTTACCTGATGCTAGTGTGATCCTCCAGATCAACTGGACTTTTGCTCGGTGCTTGATGCTTCCGAACTTTCTGCTGGACTTCCTCTTCCCGGCTGGTCCAGTCTTTCACCTGGTTCGCGACACCAGGACTTTCCACCTAGGGTTACCCCCCCTAGGACTTTTTCCTAAGCACTCAACCCACCAAGACTTTCCGCATAGGGTTACCACCCCCTATGACCTAAGGTTACCACCCCCTAGGATTTTCACCTGCCTAACCACAGTTAGGAGTTTCCTGAAACACTTAGTCAAGCACGTTAGATCACAACACACCTTAACTTTGAATCCTTTGCCATTATCAAAACTCAGGTTCAATCGTCGAATGCTTCCCGCACCAACAATCTCTCCCTTTTTATTATGGCAACCCAAATTCAAAGCTAAGTAAAACAAATGCATAAGTATATTAAAAGATTTTAAGTGAGCAAGCTTAAGTCTATAAATTCAAATAAAAGCATAAATTAAGCTAACACTTAAACTTTTGTGAAGCTCCTCCTTAATTCAGGGCTTCCTTTTACTATTGAATTAGATAGATTTTTACTTTTGAATTTCCTACTCTCCCCCTTTGCCATTTATCAAAAAATAAGTCAATTTTAAGCAATTTTTAAATTTTCTTATTGAAAAACAGATTAGACTTGAAAGACTGGATAAGAGCTAAATTGACTTTGGAAAAAAAAATTTTACCTAAGTTTAAAAGGCTAATATATAGTAGACTGTGATGGACAATTTTAGCCACTTTTGAAACTTAGTTGTTTTTGAAATATACTTAGATGAATTTTGAAAATCTTAGAGAGAATTGAAGTTTCTTTTTACTTAGCAAAAAAAATATTTTTAAAACAATGATTTTTAATACTTTTAGGTAAGTAAAAATAGCTTAGCAAGAATTTATAAAAAGTTAGATTTGAAGGTTTGCTAAGTTTGAAAAAGTTTGAAGGTTTCTATATGAGCTTAGTCTTTTGCAAACATTGAATTTTGAAAATAGAGCTTAAGTTAAAAAGACACTTAGCTTAATTTGAATAATACAATATTTATTGTTGAAAATATGGGAGTAAGAGCTTTTTAATTTTTAGAAAGAAGAGGGAGAAACTAAATATTTAGTTTAGTTAATCAAATTGGTTGGTCCTTAAGTCCAAGCATGAGTCAAAATTTGTTTTGATAAGGTATCAGAGCCCTAAAGTACAAGCATGCTTAATATTAATATTTCCTTCACCAACTGTCTAACCTTTAGTTACTTGTTGATTGCCTAGAGAGCAGCAGCTTTCACTTGGTTAGTCAAGTCAAGTCATTTGGTCCACTTAGATTTGACTAAGGCTGGAAGACTTGACTTGATTACTGTTAATAAAGTATTTAACGCCCAGACTCATATTGATGCACAGAAATAAGTATTTTTGAGTCCAGGCTGTACCCTATGCATCTCTCACCATTCTATGTTTTTCAAACACAAGCAAGGTATACCTAGGTGTTTGTGAGATGTTCTGGCTTAAATCTAGGGGAACAAGATTTCTAGGGTAGAGCCTAAACTAAGTCCAATTTTTGAAGATTCTAAGAAAAGGGGATTTTGAAATCATTATTTTTCCTAGAATTTTTTAAAAAGAACAGAATGATTAAGTATGTGAATGAGTTTGAAAAGTAGCATCTATTCTACCCAGCACATTCCTATTTGTCTTCTATGTGCACTGAACTCAAGTTCAGGTAAGGGTTTTGTGAAAAAGTCAGCTAAGTTTGATTTGGACTCAACATAGTTGAGTGCAGGTTCACCTTTAGCGACATGATCACTTACAAAGTGGTGTTTTACCTCTATGTGTTTAGTCCTAGAGTGATGAATTAGATTTTTAGTTAGATTAATTGAGCTTATATTATCAATTAAGATTTTTATATTTTTGTATTCTAATTGATAGTCTTTTAAGGTATGCATCATCCACAAAAGTTGAGAGGCACACTCTCCTAGGGCTATGTATTCAGCTTCAGTAGTGGATAGAGCAACATAATGTTGCTTTCTGCTTGACCAACTTACTAGGCACTGACCTAGGATTTGGCAGCTATCACTTGTACTTTTTCTGTCTAATTTGCACCCGACATAGTCTGAGTCAGAATAGCCAAACAGGTCAAAAGTGCTAGTTCTAGGGTACCAAAGTCCTATATTGAGGGTGCCTTTTATATATCTAAGAATTCTTTTAACATATGTTAAATGTGATTCTTTTGCACAAGACTGGTATCTTGCGCACATACCAAATGCAAAAATTATATCTGGTCGACTTGCAGTTAGGTAGAGTAGGCTTCCTATTATACTGTCACGTCCCAAAGGAGTCTCTGCCAGACAAAAATCCGACAACACCTCCCCTGTACCGGTGACAATCTGAAGCATCACTACAAGTAAAATACATCAGCCACATGCGGCTGGAATATTTATATACACAACCACGCAGTTATAATAACAGCCCACACGGCTGGAATGAAACAATCACAACCACGCAGTTATATATAAAACAACCCACACGGATGTACTAAAACACAGCTGAAAACGAAGGAAAGCCCACACAACACAAATAAATGCAATGCATGCCGGCACGGCTTAAACACAAATACAACACCAAACCATAAGATAGCCACATGGCTATACACAAATACAATGCCAAAAATAAGAAAAGAATATACAAAAGAAAACAAGCACGATCTTCGGATGTGACGTAGGACATACTCCGAGCGACACCAACCATCTACAAGCTACCTGAAAACATAAATGTATACATGCGGTGGTGAGTATAGATAACTCAGCGGGTAATAGAAAATACAGTGCACGGTCTACAAATAAAACATGGAGATCAAAAGTATACAGTCTCAGTAGGGAATAAAGAACATTATCATACTATCATAATCAATGCACCTAAACATATCTGACATAATAACCTGACATATAAACTGTACAAACCACAACTAACATAATGACAGATACATACCCAATCTGGAATCGACACATGGTACAATGATCAGTAAACTCACCGGATCTGCAACAGATATACTCGTGACACCTGTGCAATATAAGTACGACTGCATATACATGTAAAATAAATGACATGTATGCAGCATGGCAACCAAATGCAACAACCATATCTCAATCAAATGCAACAAATCACAATTACATGCAACTAGTATCTACTAGGCATGTATGCAGATATATCCCCCCAGATGCACCGCGCATTATATGCAAAAGTGCATGCATGCTCCATGGTCACCCCCGCCACCACACCACGACCTCGTAGGACTTGGTTGAGTGCATCAGGACTACCTCCACCCTCCAATATAGTGGTCGAGGTGGGGTACCCACTAGTAACTATCTAGCTACATAAGAGTCCCACCATCACAACGCCGACCAACGGATTCAAGAAAACCTGTGTGACCAG
Source organism: Zingiber officinale (assembly GCF_018446385.1). Classification (NCBI taxonomy): domain Eukaryota; kingdom Viridiplantae; phylum Streptophyta; class Magnoliopsida; order Zingiberales; family Zingiberaceae; genus Zingiber; species Zingiber officinale. Next base: position 73,914,106 of record NC_056006.1, read on the forward strand.
GGTGGCACAGACTCTACCACTACCCATGAGTGGCCGAGTGTGCAGTGCTATTCTCAAACCAACTGATGACTCTCTCAACCACAAGGGAGATAATGGTCATCAGATGCAATGAATGATGAACATGATATATATATATATATATAATCATCATCCATGTAACAACTCCAAACCTCATAAATACCTCCAACATGAGTATAATCGTCGTGATACCTCCACGTATCCCACTAAACATATGTACCCAAAAATATAAGTACAATCAACATGTATCCTCCAATAAAAATACAACGGACATGTGTACATACTCCAAACATACAATCAACACAACTCCTCCAAAAGTACATGACAAATACGTGTGTACATACAACATGCAAATACACGGTCAACAAGATGACTCCTATAACACATCCCCACCTATGTACAGTCAACATCATATACCCAATCAGCATGGTAATACCAACAACCCGACAATCCCTACAAGACATACTCTACACGTGAAATCACAACAGAGTAGATATCAAGAGCAAAACGATCCGGTGGCCATGGCTACAAACAATCAGAAATGTGGAGTCTGGAGCCAAGCGAAGCCACTGCCTACCGAGAACTCTTACACTAATTCTTTCCAAGATCAATCCCGGAAACAATTGCACAACAATGAATTTGCTGGAACTCTAACAAATAAGACAACATGTACCTCAATTGAACTCTTACCTCTTCACCCGAGGCCTGCACAGCTTGAAGAAGTAGAACTGGCAATGGTCGGCAACAAGGAAGGTCCACCACATATTGATCCAATGCTTCCTCTATTCCAGGACAGAAAGAAGAACAAAAATTTGAAACAATTAAGGCAAGACCTTGATTCTCTATGAATTCGGATGAAGCTTACCAAGGTTGATCACCCGATTCAATCCATCTGGTGGGGAGATACAGAGCATACACCAGTGATCGGATCCAGGAGGAGGATTGACGGTGGTCAATCGGCTAGGAGGGCGTTGCGATCCCAAACCTTGTTGTGCCCTAGATCAGATCCCCCCCCCCCCCCCCGATCGCTGTCCACCGCGCGCAAGGAATGGTCGAGAGGCCGAGAAGGTGGTTGCTCCTCCAGAGATGGTTGATACCGTCGAGATTGGATGCTCTCCCTCAGGCGACTCGGCGAGAATAGGATCGTCAGGGAAGAATCTCTCCGTCGGTGTCGGGTTCATCCGCGCGAGAGAGGAAGGAAGAAGCGTCGGGGAGAAGCGGATCACAGCGGCACGAGAGAGAGACGGAGAGGAGGAAAGCTCAACCGAGGCACGCTGGAGGAGGGGATCGTTGCCGGCGGTGAGTCCCATGGCGACCGGCGATCATGAGAGAAGAAATCGCGAGAGAGAGCTTGGGAGAAAGGAAAACCGCGTGAAGGAGGAGGAAATCGGGGAATGAAAAGAGAATAGGAATTAGGGCTTAATTAAACACTTAGGTTTAATTTAATTAAACTCAAAGTTTTCTCCTTAATCAACTCCCACTTAAATGGTGTTCCAAACAGGCCTCCTCTGTACCCGAAATCCATCCTCTCAAAACGGATCATACGGAGCTCGTTTAAATCCCGAAAAATTTCTAAAAATTCCAGAAAAATCCAATACGATTTTTCGTCCAATAACATTTATTATTTAATTTTTCGGTATCTTACATTCTCCCCCACTAATAAAAATTTGGTCCCCAAATTTACTGGTCAACTCAGGGACCCTCCTCCAAGGTAACTACCAATCAACATACTCATATGGCACTCATCCAAGTATCATAAACAAATCTCCAACCCTAGTATCATAAACATATCTCCAAACATGATAATCCTCCTCCAAGTGACTAGCGACAACTTTGTGAGCTATGATCTCCCCCTACTCCCGCTACTCCCACTCTGCAATCTAGACAACTGTGGATAAATCAAACACCTCTAAAATCCAAAATCCACTATCAATAAATCCTCCAACACTTGTATAGAGCGCTCAAACTATCCATCAGTCTGAGATGAAAATCTATACTAAAGTGAAACTCCTAATCCAAAGTTTGCTGTAACCATAATCAAAACCATGACAAGAAATCACTGATCTCCATCCAAAACCATACTCAGAGATATACCATAAGATTCGGTAATCTCTTTACAGTATAATCCTGCTACTCAATCCAAAAGAATCTGTCCTACCAATGAATAGCTAGGGAGCAAGGTCGTCACCCAACAATGATTACCCAAACCATCAAATCCTCTCCATATCCTGGATAATCCCACAACAAAATCCATCAAAACATGCTCCCAACTCCACTCCAAAATACGAGTCTACTGAAACAATCCTACTGGTCTCCGATGCTCAACCTCCACTGGTTGACATACTAGACATCAAGCTACAAAATTCGCGATATCTTTCTTCATATCATTCCACCATCAGAATGCTCCAAGTCTCCAGACATCAGGTGTCACCCGAATGTACCACAAATTCAGATCAAGGTATTTCCTGTAGTAACTTCTCCCGGATAAGAAGTGACTCGGAAACACACATAATCTCACATGAAAATCGGGAATCTAATTCTCATTACTTGAGAATTCTACTTACCAGCACAAGACTACTCTGCTCATGCTATATCGTAACTGCACCGACTCCCAGATACGATACATCTGTGTAGAGTACAAATCCGTCTACACTAGAAAGTACAACTAAGACAGTGCAGTTAACAACTTCTCGTTTCAACTCCCAAAACTGATCTCGTAAGCCTCTGTCCAAGAAAGTTCTATTTCCTTCCTAGATAGTCCAGTCAACTGCATAATGCTAGAGAAACCCTCAACTAATCTCCAGTAATATCCAATCAGACCTAGGAAGCTACGAGTCTCCTGTATAGGTTACGACTACTCTCAACTAGTAACAACCTCTATCTCCTATAAATCCATCTCAGATCAGGAATATATCACAACATCGTCAATGAAACATCTAAAGCATAGTATGCCTAAATGGTAACACTAAAGTCTCAGAATATACGTACAATAGGCTCACTCAACCATAAGATCACCAACAGCAAGTCTGTAATCTAATCACCCACTACAAATCACTAAATCCATATATATCACAGGCATACTACACTTCATGTCACTATCAACATCTATTACCAAATAATAGATCATCAAAAGACAACATATCACCACACCTGATCTCCCAATAACCATCAATCAAAATCATCCTCAACATCAATCAATCATACTACATAGTCTCCTAAACAATGATAGAGAAAAACGAAAGCATCCAACCCACAACACCTGCTGACTAAGAGTCTATCCATCCAGAAGATATCTCCACAACCCTCATCTATAAATGTCCCTCGACAAATACCGATAAAAGGTCAAACCCTCTAATATGAGATATAGATTACAAGATCTGGTAAAATGATCTGGTCAAGGTCTTGAGCCACCTGATAGAGACAATGTTAGCTGAGTCGTCTAACCATTGTCTTGTACCCCATCATACTGTGATTGCTCCCCCCTGAGGTTCAGCAACCTCCAGTATCGAGCAATGAACACGAAGATAAAGGAACACTACAACTAAATAGCTGATCAAAGTATCTGTCAATCAACGCTCTACCCCTCGAAGATCATCCTCTGCAATCATACCTAGTTACGATCGGACCTCCTAGGTATTACTCAACTAATACCCACTTCCTCCGTATCATTACAGGTCGTAGATCACTAGATACAACAAGGATATCTAACTACATCCGATAGGTCTATGAGTCAGGATCTCCCATGGAGACATTTTAGGCGAGTCTACTAGTCATCGCCTTAAAACCCATCCTCCTATCAAAAGAAGTAGAGAATTACTCTCTCTCCAAACACCTCAAGGAAATCACTAAGTGATGACCTGATTTTCAAAAACATTCTCTGCTGTTTCCTTCACATGGTACCGGGTCACGTAAAGGTTAAGCAGCTAAGTTCAACTCTCTCACATCAGTACAAACCATATATCCAAATGTACTCTCCAACTCATACACCCTAGTAATGGATGTATCTCATAAGTGTTAAGCAGGTAGCTTTACACTTTTCCACATCAGTGGATGTATCCTATCCGAATGTACCTTCTAAGCCCCCCAACCAGGTACACACAATCCATAGTCAAAGTCCCCATGGAATAGGATACATCGATCCTCTATAGACTGACTAAGCCGATAATGGTATACGGCCAATTCAGTCCTTTCTACACCGGTACAAGTCAAAATATCTAACCAAGTATGAAACATCCCAAAGATAGGAATCTCTAAAAATAGAGTAAGTCAGTCCCCTACTGGTCGGACCAACAAAATAAATCGATCAACACTATCTAATCCAACAAGAGTAAATCAATCATCCACTGATGGAACTAACTAAGGTAAATCGATACCTAACTACCCAAGTCAACCAGGGTAAAACGGTCCTCTACAGACAGAACTGAAAGAATCTAAATTAGTGCTCTACTATCGAACTAACAGGAACACAGAACCAAATAAGTCAAACCCCAAATATACCAGTCAACCAGGTAAAACAATCCTCAACTAATCGAGCCAACAAGAGTAAACCGATACTCTACTAACTAAATCAATATGAGTACATTACCCTCCACTATCCAGCTAATAATAACAAGGACTGGTATGTGACTCTGACTCTCAACCAACTAGTAGTAACAGACACTAAAACTACTAATAGTATGATAGGAGGAAATCCCCTGAGACTGTAATCCTTGATCTCCATTAGGTCAACCGTGATCAATGATTGACCCAACATATGCAATGCATGCTACAAATAATAAGACAGGTACTAGCAGAAGAGTACTAACACATGTCATAACTAACTATCATGGGCAACAATACATACACCAACAGAAATGTATGATAACAATATGCAAACATACCTCCTATAGCCCGGGAGATGTCCTGCTGCTGCCTGGTCCCAAAGCCCGAAAAGTCACATCAAAAAAATCGAATCATGAAATCCAAAACACGAATAACAGGTATCGTACCTGCTCTGATACCAAAAATTGTCATGCCCCCAAAGGAGCTCTACCGAAAAATCCGACAACATCTCCCCTGTACCGGTGACAATCTGAAGCATCACTACAAGTAAAATACATCAGCCACATGCGGCTGGAATATTTATATACACAACCACGCAATTATAATAACAGCCCACACGGCTGGAATGAAACAATCACAACCACGCAGTTATATATAAAACAGCCCACACGGCTGTACTAAAACACAACGGAAAACGAAGGAAAGCCCACACAACACAAATAAATGCAATGCATGCCGGCACGGCTTAAACACAAATACAACACCAAACCATAAGATAGCCACATGGCTATACACAAATACAATGCCAAAAATAAGAAAAGAATATACAAAAGAAAACAAGCACGATCTTCGGATGTGACGTAGGACCCGGCAGACAGGATACTCCGAGCGACACCAACCATCTACAAGCTACCTGAAAACATAAATGTATACATGCGGTGGTGAGTATAGATAACTCAGCGGGTAATAGAAAATACAGTGCACGGTCTACAAATAAAACATGGAGATCAAAAGTATATAGTCTCAGTAGGGAATAAAGAACATGATCATACTATCATAATCAATGCACCTAAACATATCTGACATAATAACCTGACATATAAACTGTACAAACCACAACTAACATAATGACAGATACATACCCAATCTGGAATCGACACATGGTACAATGATCAGTAAACTCACCGGATCTGCAACAGATATACCCGTGACACCTGTGCAATATAAGTACGACTGCATATACATGTAAAATAAATGACATGTATGCAGCATGACAACCAAATGCAACAACCATATCTCAATCAAATGCAACAAATCACAATCACATGCAACTAGTATCTACTAGGCATGTATGCAGATATATCCCCCCAGATGCACCGCGCATCATATGCAAAAGTGCATGCATGCTCCATGGTCACCCCCGCCACCTCTCCAGACACCACGACCCCTGTATGGCCGAGAGGCTTGGGTCTGTGACGACTATACTACCCTCCAGCCCACTATATAGTGGTCGAGGCGGACAGCCCACTAGTAACTATCTAGTTACATAGTATCAGGGTCCCTGACTGCTCACAACGCCGGATCTCACAAAAACCTCGTGACCGGGTGGCACGATAGGACTAGCAGCAACTGCTCCAGCTACCACTACCCATGAGTGGCCGAGTGTGCGGTGCTATTCTCAAACCAACTGATGACTCTCTCAACCACAAGGGAGATAATGGTCATCAGATGTAATAAATGATGAACATGATATATATATATATATATATAATCATCATCCATGCAACAACCCCAAACCTCATAAATACCTCCAACATGAGTATAATCGTCGTGATACCTCCACGTATCCCACTAAACATATGTACCCAAAAATATAAGTACAATCAACATGTATCCTCCAATAAAAATACAACGGACATGTGTACATACTCCAAACATACAATCAACACAACTCCTCCAAAAGTACATGACAAATACGTGTGTACATACAACATGCAAATACACGGTCAACAAGATGACTCCTATAACACATCCCCACCTATGTACAGTCAACATCATATACCCAATCAGCATGGTAATACCAACAACCCGACAATCCCTACAAGACATACTCTACACGTGAAATCACAACAGAGTAGATATCAAGAGTTGAGACTATATATGAATTAAATAGATCATCTCAAGGGTCAAACATAAGTATCATGCAGGAAAAACAGCAACCGAACACGATATAAGGTAAAGTAACCTAATCCGTCAAATAACAACCATGCACTAAGGTCAAAGAAAATCTACATAGAGGTAAAGAAAGAAATACCCGCCTTAAATCTGTCGATCGTGTCCAAAATAAACCTCATGTCGTGACAATCGTCCCATATCAAGGTCCTGCATCAATCAATATATATATATATTTTATTTAGCCAAATTCATATGAATTAAAATAGCTAATTAAAATCTCCACCCAATCAGGATAACTCCACTCAAATCTGATCTCCGATTAATGCTCCAAACAATCCTTAATCACACTCCTTCTAGATCCCAACATAATCCACACTCTATTAATCCATCCAATGATCCTAAGAATTATCACATAACAATCTACATCAACCAATCACCACAACCACAACAAATTAACCAATTCATCATCAAAATGCAACCTAATCTCCAAAATACATAAATGAATCAAATCCATATAGTTCATCCGCCTCAATTAATCCAACCACAATAATTCATCCAATCTATATCACACTACTCATAAATCTAAGCAGAATAAAGCCCCACAACCCATTAGAAACCTAATTTAGCCCATACAAATGAGGATAACAGGTGTACCTCTCTGGAAAACACTTACCGTGAGATTTTGACAGCAAATTCAGCAGCTCACAGCACTTATGATCCCCTGTCCGGAAACTACAAGAGCACATACACACACTTATCTCTCCAAGAATCAATCTAGAAAATCCATTATACAGCAAAGGATTGCTGAAGCCATAATCCACAATACCAAACTCACCTTAACAACCCCTTACCTCAATCTGGATTATGCAACAACTTCCCTTAATCAAATACTAATACAACAATGGAAAAATGATTACTATTTGTTACCTCCACACCATGGCACAAAGCTTCATTTTGTCCAGCTACCCTCACCACCACAAGGTTCACCAACCTTCGGTTGTAGCCACTGAAATCCAGAGCAAAACGATCCGGTGGCCATGGCTACAAACAATCAGAAATGTGGAGTCTGGAGCCAAGCGAAGCCACTGCCTACCGAGAACTCTTACACTAATTCTTTCCAAGATCAATCCCGGAAACAATTGCACAATAATGAATTTGCTAGAACTCTAACAAATAAGACAACATGTACCTCAATTGAACTCTTACCTCTTCACCCGAGGCCTGCACAGCTTGAAGAAGTAGAACTGGCAATGGTCGGCAACAAGGAAGGTCCACCACATATTGATCCAATGCATCCTCTATTCCAGGACAGAAAGAAGAACAAAAATTGGAAACAATTAAGGCAAGACCTTGATTCCCTATGAATTCGGATGAAGCTTACCAAGGTTGATCACCCGATTCAATCCATCTGGTGTGGAGATACAGAGCATACACCAGTGATCGGATCCAGGAGGAGGATTGACGGTGGTCAATCGGCTAGGAGGGCGTTGCGATCCCAAACCTTGTTGTGCCCTAGATCAGATCCCCCCCCCCCCCCGATCGCTGTCCATCGCCCGCAAGGAATGGTCGAGAGGCCGAGAAGGTGGTTGCTCCTCCAGAGATGGTTGATACCGTCGAGATTGGATGCTCTCCCTCAGGCGACTCGGCGAGAATAGGATCGTCAGGGAAGAATCTCTCCGTCGGTGTCGGGTTCATCCGCGCGAGAGAGGAAGGAAGAAGCGTCGGGGAGAAGCGGATCACAGCGGCACGAGAGAGAGACGGAGAGGAGGAAAGCTCAACCAAGGCACGCTGGAGGAGGGGATCGTTGCTGGCGGTGAGTCCCATGGCGACCGGTGATCGTGCGAGAAGAAATCGCGAGAGAGGGCTCGGGAGAAAGGAAAACCGCGTGAAGGAGGAGGAAATCGGGGAATGAAAAGAGAATAGGAATTAGGGCTTAATTAAACACTTAGATTTAATTTAATTAAACTCAAAGTTTTCTCCTTAATCAACTCCCACTTAAATGGTGTTCCAAACAGGCCTCCTCTGTACCCGAAATCCATCCTCTCAAAACGGATCATACGGAGCTCGTTTAAATCCCGAAAAATTTCTAAAAATTCTAGAAAAATCCAATACGATTTTTCGTCCAATAACATTTATTATTTAATTTTTCGGTATCTTACATTCTCCGCCACTAATAAAAATTTGGTCCCTAAATTTACTGGTCAACTCAAGGAGCCTCCTCCAAGGTAACTACCAATCAACATACTCATATGGCACTCATCCAAGTATCATAAACAAATCTCCAACCCTAGTATCATAAACATATCTCCAAACATGATAATCCTCCTCCAAGTGACTAGCGACAACTTTGTGAGCTATGAACTCCCCCTACTCCCGCTACTCCCACTCTGCAATCTAGCCAACTGTTGATAAATCAAACACCTCTAAAATCCAAAATCCACTATCAATAAATCCTCCAACACTTGTATAGAGCGCTCAAACTATCCATCAGTCTGAGATGAAAATCTATACTAAAGTGAAACTCCTAATCCAAAGTCTGCTGTAACCATAATCAAAACCATGACAAGAAATCACTGATCTCCATCCAAAACCATACTCAGAGATACACCATAAGATTCGGTAATCTCTTTACAGTATAATCCTGCTACTCAATCCAAAAGAATCTGTCCTACCAATGAATAGCTAGGGAGCAAGGTCGTCACCCAACAATGATTACCCAAACCATCAAATCCTCTCCATATACTGGATAATCCCACAACAAAATCCATCAAAACATGCTCCCAACTCCACTCCAAAATATGAGTCTACTGAAACAATCCTACTGGTCTCCGATGCTCAACCTCCACTGGTTGACATACTAGACATCAAGCTACAAAATCCGCGATATCTTTCTTCATATCGTTCCACCATCAGAATGCTCCAAGTCTCCAGACATCAGGTGTCACCCGAATGTACCACAAATTCAAATCAAGGTATTTCCTGTAGTAACTTCTCCCGGATAAGAAGTGACTCGGAAACACACATAATCTCACATGAAAATCGGGAATCTAATTCTCTTTACTTGAGAATTCTACTTACCAGCACAAGACTACTCTGCTCATGCTACATCGTAACTGCACCGACTCTCAGATACGATACATCTGTGTAGAGTACAAATCCGTCTACACTAGAAAGTACAACTAAGACAGTGCAGTTAACAACTTCTCGTTTCAACTCCCAAAACTGATCTCGTAAGCCTCTGTCCAAGAAAGTTCTATTTCCTTCCTAGATAGTCCAGTCAACTGCATAATGCTAGAGAAACCCTCAACTAATCTCCAGTAATATCCAATCAGACCTAGGAAGCTACGAGTCTCCTGTATAGGTTACGACTACTCTCAACTAGTAACAACCTCTATCTCCTATAAATCCATCTCAGATCGGGAATATATCACAACATCGTCAATGAAACATCTAGGGCATAGTATGCCTAAATGGTAACACTAAAGTCTCAGAATATACGTACAATAGGCTCACTCAACCATAAGATCACCAATAGCAAGTCTGTAATCTAATCACCCACTACAAATCACTAAATCCATATATATCACAGGCATACTACACTCCATGTCACTATCAACATCAATTACCAAATAATAGATCATCAAAAGACAACATATCACCACACCTGATCTCCCAATAACCATCAATCAAAATCATCCTCAACATCAATCAATCATACTACATAGTCTCCTAAACAATGATAGAGAAAAACGAAAGCATCCAACCCACATAGTCTCCTACATAGTACTTTGGGTCTACTGATTTTTCTTCTGGGTCCGAGTCAATGTTGATGTTAGTGGCCATTGGGGTATTTATGATTTTTGAGTTTTCCATGCCAAATTTTTTAATTAGTTCTTTAGCATATTTAGTTTGGTAAATGTAGATTCCATCTTTTGTTTGTTTAATTTGTAAACCTAAGAAGAAATTTAGTTCTCCAACCATACTCATTTAAAACTCATTTTCCATTAATTTAACAAATTCTTTTAGAAATTTAGAATTGGTTGACTCAAAAATTATATCATCAACATAGATTTGGGCTATGAAGATGTCTTTTTCAATCAATTTTACAAATAGGGTTGGATCTATGTGACCTTGGTTAAAACCTTTGGATGTTAAGTAATTGGATAATCGTTCATACCATGCTCTAGGAGCTTGTTTAAGTCCATATAAGGCCTTTTTCAATTTAAATACATGATTAAGGTAGTCTAAGTCCTCAAATCCTGGGGGTTGGTTTACATAGACCTCTTCTTTAATGAACCCATTTAGGAACGCGGATTTTACATCCATTTGGTACAACTTAAACCCTTTATGTGCTGCATAGGCTAGCAGCATCCTAATGGATTCGAGTCTAGCTACTGGTGCATTTGTTTCGTCATAATCTAAACCTTCAACCTGACTAAAACCTTTGGCTACTAGTCTGGCCTTGTTTCTAACTATTTCACCCTGATCATCCAATTTGTTCCTAAATACCCATTTGGTGTCAATTATGGACTTATCTATGGGTTTAGGTACAAGTTCCCAGACTTGGTTTCTTTCGAATTGTGCTAGCTCTTCCTGCATAGCAATGATCCAGTCTGGGTCGGGTAGGGCCTCTTCTATAGTCTTAGGCTCAATCTTTGAAATAAGGGCAATCTGACTTAGGTTCTTATATGAGGATCTAGTTCTGACTCCTAGGTTTGGATCACCCAAAATTTGGTTAGGTGGGTGAGAGGTACTTGCTCTAGTTGGTCTTATATTTGGGTCAGAAATTGGTTCCTCTGGTTTATTAGTTTTGGGATGAATTTCATCATCTTCATCAGTTTTTGGATTAATGTCAATACTTTCATCTATATTTGGTAGATTATTTTCTTCATCAAATATTACATTAGTTGTTTCTTCAACTTTTAGGGTATTTTGATTATAGACTCTATATGGCCTACTTGTTGTAGAATACCCTAAAAAGATTCCTTGGTTTGATTTGGGTGTACATTTTCCTAAGTAATCTTTAGTGTTTAAAATGTGATCTTTACACCCGAAAACTTTTAAATAGTTTAAGTTAGGAATTTTATTATAATATATTTCATAAGAGGTTTTATTGTGAAGTTTGTTAATTAGAATTCGATTTTGGATATAGTTTGCAATATTTACTGCTTCAACCCAAAATTGATGATTTAAATTATATTCATTTAACATAGTCCTAGCGGATTCTTGTAGGGTTCGGTTTTTACGTTCTACTAGGCCGTTTTGTTGGGGGGGGGTCCTAGGGTAAGAATATTCATGTTTATACCCATTGATTCTACAGAATTGGGTAAACCTATGATTTTCAAATTCCCCCCCTCCCCCCCCCCCCATGATCACTTCTTATTCTTTTAATTTTAGTATCTTTTTCATTTTTTATTAAATTGCAAAAATTACTAAATACTTCAAAGGTTTCATCTTTCGTTTTTAGAAATTTTACCCAAGTGAACCAAGAATAGTCATCAATTATAACTAAGCAATACTGGTTCTTGCTTAGTGACTTGGCTCCATGTGAATCAAATAGGTCTAGATGTAGGAGCTCAAGTAAGAAGTTGGTTCTATCTAGATTAGTTGACTTGTGGGTTGACTTGGTTTGTTTTCCTTGTTGACAAGCATTACAGATTGAGTTTTCAATAAATTTTAGTTTGGGTAAACCTCTAACTAGACCATTTTGACTCATTTTTGAAATGAGTCTAGTGTGAGTGTGGCCTAATCTTCTGTACCACAGATCAGTTTCCTCTTGTTGTGTTAGAAAACACTTTGTAGAGGATGTGGGTAGGTCAATTGTGTAGATGTTATTTTTCCTAAGCCCCTTAAGAGTGATTTCAGGGTTTTCAATATTTTTAACTACACACCTAGATTTGTCAAAGGTAACTAAGTATCCATTATCACACAATTGACATATACTTAGAAGACTAAAATTGAAATTTTCAACTAGTAGAACTTTTTGAATAATAAATCGGAACTAAGTTCGATATTACCATTTTCGATTACCTTAAGTTTACCGTTGTTGTCGAATGCAACTGATCCTAGGTTCTTTAGTTTGAGTTTAGTAAACTTCAATCTATCTCCAGTCATATGTCTGGAGCATCCACTATCCAACATCCATTGATCCAATTCCTACACATAAAATAGTTGAATTGGTTTCTTTTTAATGGATTGAAAGATAGCTCAATTGAAGAAGGCTCCCTAGTTTTCCACCTCACCCAATCTAAGATGAATAAAAGTTCTTTAGGTTAATTCATCTTGAAAATAATTTTAAGTTAATTAAGTTTAAAAAGAATTTTAAGTTAATTTAAAAATAATTTAATTTTGAAAGTAATTTTGAAATATTTTGAAAAGATTTTTAAAGGAATTTTGAAATTAAGTTTTAAAAGATTTTTAAAATAATTTTTAAATATTTTGTAAAGATTTTTAAAGGAATTTTGAAATTAAGTTTTAAAAGTTTTTAAAGTAATTTTAAAATATTTTGAAATTAAGTTTTTTTTAAAAAGATTTTTAACATAATTTTGAAGGTAAGTTTGAAACTAAGTTTTTAAAAGATTTTTCAAATAATTTTGAAATTAAGTTTTAAAAGATTTTTAAAATGATTTTAAAAATATTTTTAAAATGATTTTTAAAAGATTTTTCAAATAATTTTGAAATTAAGTTTTTAAAAGATTTTTAAATAATTTTTCAAATATTTTTGAAATTATGTTTTTAAAAGATTTTTAACATGATTTTTTTTTTAAAAGATTTTTCAAAAGATTAAGTTTTTAAAAGATTTTTAAAATAATTTTGAAAGTAATTTTGAAATTAAGTTTTTAAAAGATTTTTAACATGATTTTTTTTTGTAAAAGATTTTTCAAAATATTTTGAAATTAAGTTTTTAAAAGATTTTTTAAATTATTTTTTTTAAAGATTTTTCAAAAGATTTTGAAATTAAGTTTTTAAAAGTTTTTTTTAAAATAATTTTGAAAGTAATTTTGAAATTAAGTTTTTAAAAGATTTTTAACATGATTTTTTTTTTTTAAAAGATTTTTCAAAAGATTTTGAAATTAAGTTTTAAAAATATTTTTAAAATGATTTTTTTAAAAATATTTTTCAAAATATTTTGAAATTAAGTTTTTAAAAGTTTTTTTAAAATAATTTTGAAAGTAAGTTTTCAAATATTTTAAAATGATTTTAAAAAGATTTTTCAAATAATTTTGAAATTAAGTTTGAATATGAATTAATTATCAGTTTGATTTCAATTATTTAGTCATCTCAGCTGATCTAAATTTTCAATCAGGGAATCCTATAATTTTTGTGCGATGAAATGAGGTTCAATTTAAGGGTTTGGTTTAACTTTGTGTTAAATTCAGGTTTAGCTTTGGGTTCAACAAGTAAGCATTCTTTGGATAAACTTCTGGCCTATGGTGAGTCACAAGGAACTCATTAAAGTAATCATGCCTTCGAGGTTTTCCAAATAGTCCTACCCATTGAACTTAATACTAAACCTTGGTCTAACTGGTTAGGATCCATTTAAGGGTAACTTCGGTCAGTTCCACTTGGTCAAATGTACCAGGTCGAAGCCATATCTTCCTAGACATGCGATGCCCAAGCTTCCCTAACGTACTATCATCCAAAAACTTCACCAGTACTGTGTGTCAAGTTAAACCTAGCCCATTTTATCTAACCTTAATTACCCTGCCGGGCAGTCTACTCTTTTTTACACATTTCGAGTAGATTAAGTTCGGTTACCTAGTCGGGTAGTTTAGTTGGGGGTGCCAGCTATTCTGGATCCTGCTTCTATTTTTTATTTGACTTAAATTGAATTTTGAATTTTAATTTTATTTTGAATTTTTAATTTAATTTTGAATTTTGAATTTTGAATTTTAATTTAATTTCAAAATTTTAATTTAATTTCAAATTTTTAATTTAATTTTCAAAATTAATTTAATTTTGAATTTTTTATTTTAATTTTGAATTTTGAATTTTAATTTAATTTCGAATTTTTAATTTAATTTTGAATTTTGAATTTTAATTTAATTTCGAATTTTTAATTTTAATATTGAATTTTGAATTTTAATTTAATTTCAAATTTTTTATTTAATTTTGAATTTTGAATTTTTTAATTTAATTTTGAATTTTGAATTTTAATTTAATTTCAAATTTTTAATTTAATTTCAAATTTTTAATTTAATTTTTGAAATTTTAAGTTCGTTTCATTAATATCGTTTTTCTTTTTGCTCCCCCTGAATCAGAGCCTCGATATGGTCTATCGAGGTAGTGTATTTGATCCTTCGGGATCTAATATTGACCAAGTCCAACTTGATTAATCAATTTGGACTTGGGGACCCATGCTTGGACTGTTTTTCTAATTGTTCTTTCTACAAGCGATAAGTAGGATTTATATTTTCTTTTTGATTAAATCCTAGACCAGTTCTATTGTAAACAACTCTTTGTGTCCCAAGAATTATGTCAAGATTCTTGAAACCTAAAGAAAACCGTTCTAGTGTTTTCTCCAGATCCTTGACTTGAGTTTTCAGACTGGAGTTCTCTTCTTCAAGTTTTTGAACTTGAATTGAGTTTCCAATCTGAACTGGTTCAGTCAAGGATTTGGAGTCAGTCACTTCTTTAAGAACAGCTACTTCCTTTAGAGGTGACTTAATTCTAAGATTCGACTTAGTTAATTTTCGCAATAAGTAATTAACTAGATTATTAAGGCAAGGGATACTTACAGAGGGATTAGGCCCTTCGAAAATGGATACGGATCCGTGGCTTCGCTCGGACTCGGCCTCCGACTCGGTCTCGCTCTTGGATTCGTCGATCTGTTCCCGGGCCATCAGTGCGAGTAAACTCGTATGATCGAGTTCATCGTCGGTATCTTCTTCTGAGGATTCGTCCCACGTCGTCTTTAGAGCCTTCTTCTTTCTTTGCTTCTTCGCATCCTTTTGATTAGGGAAGTTGGCCTTGATGTGCCCCTTCTGGTTGCACCCGTAGCAGATCACTTCGAACTTTACCTTAGAACTTGGTTGGGCCTACTTGGATTGACTGCCTTCTTTAGGTCCTTCTTGTTGAAGCCTTTCTTCTTCTTGTAGAGTCTCTTCACAAGATTCATGAGCTCCGTTGTTAGTTCTTCATCTTCATCATCTGAGTCGGGTTCTTCTTCTGACTCTGGTTCAGTTCTTCGTCGTGATCTCGGTTTGCGCGTTCGATTGGTACCTGCAACCAAAGCAACCCCCTTCTCGGTTGGCTGTGCATTAGTCTACTCATGTAATTCAAACTCACAGAATAATTCATCTAATTTTATTGAAGATAAATCCTTGGAGACTATGTAGGCATCTACCATTGATGCCCACAATGTGCTCCTCGGAAACGAATTTAGTGCGCACCTTATGACGTCCCGATTCTCTACCTTTTGCCCTATTCCATGGAGAGAGTTGAGGATGTCTTGAATTCTTACGTGTAGAGAACTTGTCGTCTCACCTTCCTGCATTTTCAGATTATATAGTTTATTAAGTAAAAGATCTCTTTTACTTACCTTGGTGTCGGAGGTGCCCTCGTGGAGTTCTATCAATTTCTCCCACAGCTCCTTTGCGGTTGAAAATGGACCGACTCTGTTGAGCTCCTCCTTGGTAAGACCACACTGGAGGGTGCAGGTAGCTTTGGCGTCGGCTTCCACCTTCTTGATTAGGGATGGCTCCCAGTTCTCGCAGGGTGTAGGCTTGCCGTCTTTATCCGTTGGCAGATCCAAACCAGTCTTGATTATCATCCAGGTTTCGAATTGGATTTTCAGGTAGGTTTCCATTCGTCCCTTCCAGTACCCGAAATCTTCTCCGGACAAGAGGGGGGGACGAACGGTGCTGAAACCCTCTTGTTGGGCCATTGAGAGAATATGCAAAAGAAATAAAAAATATGTCCCAAGACTAAGTCTTGGATTAGTAGTGCGGGAGTAAAGAATTGAAAAAGAACTAACTCGAGTGGTGTTGCACCAACCTCGAGCGAGATCGATACGAATAAAAAAAAAACTGGAATATAGTAATAATACTAATTTCAGTTGACTCCGAAAAATTTAAAACACCGCGAAAAAATTGC
This sequence comes from Zingiber officinale, assembly GCF_018446385.1. Taxonomy (NCBI): domain Eukaryota; kingdom Viridiplantae; phylum Streptophyta; class Magnoliopsida; order Zingiberales; family Zingiberaceae; genus Zingiber; species Zingiber officinale. The sequence continues at coordinate 73,930,936 of NC_056006.1, forward strand.
GTGATTGGTGGTTGCACCAAATCAACGCGACCCCGCTTTGATACCAATTGTTGAATCGAGAAGCGCTAGAGGGGGGGGGGTGAATAGCGCTCGTGGCTATTTCGTTCGATTCGTAAAACTATCGGAGTTAAAACACGCAGCGGAATAAAGAAACAAACACAGAGACACAGGAGAATTTACTTCGTTCGGAGTCTAGATCGACTCCTACTCGAAGGCCCGCGATCCTTGATCGCTTTCCATGGGCAACAACTATATTTCAGAAATGTGTTACAAACTAATTACAATAAAAGTTGTTAAATTTACCAACAACAAGAGAAATAGTAGATGCAGAGCTACGGGTTGTCGGTGTCATGTCGCAGCACTTCGGGATCGTCTCGTAGGCAGCTTGTATCAAAAGGATTGCTTGGAATGAGTTGTTTTAAGCTACTGTTTGAAGTGTCCTTTTATAGTGTGCTGGAGGCGCCTCCAAGGCTGTCCGAGGCGCCTCCAGGCACCGAGTCTGTCGCGGTGATAAGTGCAGAACAAGTCGCGCTTTATCCTGCTTGAGGCGCCTCCAGGCTGCTCCAAGGCGCCTCCAACGTATGGTCCAAGGCGCCTCCATCCACGTCTGAGGTGCCTCCAAGTCTTCTGTGTAGACATGTCCTGGCTTGCACCCGAGGCGCCTCCAAGCCCCATGGAGGCGCCTCAGACACTGTTCATTCGAGGTTAACTTGTGTTCCTTTGGTCCTGCAAAAGTGTTAGTCCCAAACACTTACCCTACAAAACAAAGTTAGCACAAAACAACAGTAAATATGTTAATAGAATATAATGACAGTCTCCGGACTATCCGGGTCTGACTTCGGATTTCCAACCGGAAACCCTAGGTCGACCTGACGCCTACTGTTCCCTCTACGGGGAACGCGCCCTCACCTACTCCACTCAGGATATTTACCTGATGCCAGTGCGATCATCCAGATCGACTGGACTTTTGCTCGGCGCTCGATTCTTCAGGACTTTCTGCTGGACTTCCGCTTCCCGGCTGGTCCAGTCTTTCACCTAGTTTGTGACACCAGGACTTTCCACCTAGGGTTACCCCCTAGGACTTTTGCCTGAAGCACTCAACCCACCAAGACTTTCTGCATAGGGTTACCACCCCCTATGACCTAGGGTTACCACCCCCTAGGGTTTTCACCTGCCTAACCACAGTTAGGACTTTCCTGAAACACTTAGTCAAGCACGCTAGATCACAACACACCTTAACTTTGAATCCTTTACCATTATCAAAACTCAGGTTCGATCGTCGGATGCTTCCCGCACCAACACTCAAGATGTATGCTAGAAAATTTTCAAAAGATAGTTAAATGACTATAAAAAATCAAGCAATCAAAGCAAGATAATCAAAATAAAATGCAGAACAAAACTAAACATGCAGAAAACAAGCAAAAACTGAAAACTAGAATGCATAAAGAAAAATCAGGTTCGACACCCCCCCCCCCCCAGACTTAAACTTTTCATCATCCCGATAAAATCAATATGGTGGAGGTGGACGAGGGAAAGGAGGCCTACGACGTGGTTGGCCAATGGGAAAACTAGGAAAACTTGGAGTTTTGCTCAGGATTATATGATACTCAAATAAAGCATCTACTTGTTGGCTAGTGACACTCATGCTCTACATAAAATCTCTCATTCTAGCTTGATCTGTATCATAATCTTGGACAAATTCAGCCACTTGACTTTGAAAATTCCTCGTGAATTGAAAGTGATTTTGTACCTCTCTAAATTTGTCGTTTGATAAAGAGAAGCGACCTTCCAACATTTCACGTTGGGCATTTTGCTTCTCATGAAATGATTCTAGAGATGCACGAAAATCTGAGAAGTCAAATCTAGAGGGACCCATACCATAGGTAAAAGAATGCCTAGCTAGATTCGGATGACCGGAAGGCTGCGGGTATCCAGATGTCGAGGGCTCAATGTGTGGCTCTGTGTCTCCGGATATGGAAGGGACATTTTCGGGGTCTAAATCAGTGATTACCCAATTAGCTGGGTTGCGAACTGAAGTTCGATCAGGACAAGGAAGAGGTAAAGGAAAACCATTCTACCTTGGAAATGCAAAATCATTCTCATCCCGACAGATTATTTTCATAGTAGGACATGCATCAATGTCTATCATGTCATTGCCATGAATAACTTCCAGCCCATCTAAATTAAGTTCCAAGTTAATAGCTATTTGGAAATGCAAAACTATTGATCCCGAAGATGCCCTCGCAGCTCTCACTAAGGTTTACAAAAAATGAAAACCAGAATCAAAATCAACCTTATGTAACATAGCCCATAGAGAATAAAGTTCTACTTTCTTAACGACTCCATCACTTTCCCCTCTACCAAAAATAGTTTTGCTCATGACTTGATGTAGATATCTAAAAACAAGGTTTTGCATGTGAGAAGCCTTGGCTCTAGAGGGCTCATAGGGTTAATCAAATCCGGTGATCGAATTCCAAAAATTGTTCCAATTAAACCTAGAATCGAACCTCCGAGAGCTACCGGAAGACAATCCAAAATAAGTGTTAAAGTCACTAAATGTCCATTAAAATTCTTGACTCATTAATCTAAAAGTTATCTTGCCAATATAATCATCCTCATTGGCAAAATGGACATCTAGTGAACTTAGAAACTCCAAAACAAGGCGAGGATAAGTAGGTAGATGTGTATACAAGATGTCACTCCAATCTAGGAAAACAATCAACCAATCTATATCATCTCTAATTCCAAGTATATCTAAAACGGTTGGGTCGATATACCTAGTACACACGATCTTTCTATTGACAAGAATTGTAAATCTAGTTATTTCTCATCATTTCTAAACACGATATTGAATTCATTGTCATTACCTTCGTCGCGTGAGGTCCTCTTTCCTTTGCCTTTCACCGATTGTTTCCCCTTATCTTTGGTTGGCTCCTTCCCTTTGTCTCCACTGGATCCACCACCTCCCTTGCGAAGTCTCTTCAAAAGGTTGGACATTTTGTCAAGTTTGAGTGGGAAGGGTACTATTTGTGATTAGAGAAGCTAGATCTTGAAGAAATAGATCTTAGGGTTATGAAAGTGGAGATCTTGAGTCTAGGAGAAGAGAAGAATCTAGATCTAGATGAAGTTTGTGGAGAAGAAAGAGTTTTAGACCTAGATCAGAGAAGATTTGGAGAGAAGGTTGAAGAAGAAAGGAGTTTTGGAGAGAAGAGGGTGTGTGGGGGATACGACTTGAATCTGGTTGTGTATAAGAGACACGACCTGATCAGATTTCTCCACACGGGCCGTGTAGATCTACACGGCCTTTCCCTTCTTCCTTTTGGGTTGAGTCACACGGCCGTGCCAATTGGCACGACCATATCCTTCTTCTTCTTGGCTATCCTTGCACGACCGTGTCTGGGACACGACCTCACCCATTTCTCCTTTGAAATTAGCACACGTCCATGTCGGATGACACGGCCAGTGCAGGCTTCTGTACTTGTTTCTTCACACGACTGTGTGTGAGACACGGCCGAGCACCTTTTCTTCTCTGGATTCTTCACACGACTGTGTGTGAGGCACGGTCGAGCACCTTTTCTTCTCTGGAGACTCTACACGGTCGTGTCATGTAGACATGTCTCAAGCATCTCCCTTCTCTGCAACATATGTTTGGCCGTGTATAGCACACAACCATGCTCTGTTTTGCTCCACTTGATGATTTTTCTCCTTTCTTGCTTCTCCAATACTTCCATGCCCATGAAGCAATCATGGCCAGCTCATGGAAATGAAATTTAACCTGAAAACCAAAGTGAAAACCTAGTAAAAACACTACTAATGAAAAAAAATGGAAACATAAAATGTACTAACTAAAAGAACCTTTGGGTTGCCTCCCAAGAAGCGCTTATGTAGGGTCTTTAGCTCGACCAATCTTGATCACTCTTTTCTTTTCCTTGCCCTTGGAGGGTAGACATATTTGTCATTTTTGTTGGGAGGCCTCCTCCCAACATCTTCCACCACATTATTTTTTTTATTTGGTGGCCTCCCATGAGGATGGAAGTTCCATTCCTCAAGTTTATAAATGTTTCCCCTGCTACAAGCATTCAAAAGAGAAGAGACATGGTTAGAGACATTGGATAAATCATATTCCAACCGTTCCTTACCAATTACCAAAGAAAGTTTATGATTTTTAACATCTATGATAGCCCCAGCTGTAGCAAGGAATGGTCTTCCCAATATGATAGGGATTTTTGAGTCCTCCTCTATGTCTAACACAACAAAATCTGTGGGAATTATACTCCCACCTACCTCTACCGGCACATCTTCAACAATACTCATAGGGTACCTGCAAGAGTGATTAGCAAGTTGCAGTGTCATAGTAGTAAGTTTAAAGTTTTTGAGACCTAATTTACTACAAATAGAGTAAGGAATGAGGCTAACACTTGCCCCCAAATCACAAAAAGCTTTCTCAATAAATTCAATTCCTATATTGCAAGGAATATAGAAGCTTTCAGGGTCTTTCAACTTTGGGGAAGTGTTCTTTTCCGAAAGAGCACTGCATTCCTCTGTAAGTGCAATAGTCTCTATGTCTCCTTTCCTTCTTTTGTTCAACATGATGCCCTTTAAGAATTTCACAAACTTGGGCATTTGAAGAATTGCATCAATAAGTGGTACTTCAACACATATTTCTTTCACCTTCTCCAAGAATTTGCCAATCTCTACATCCTTCTTTAACATAATAAGTCTTTGAGGAAAATGGACTGCTATACTTTGATGGTTGGGTGGAAGAGTCTCTTCAACCTTAGTGGTACTCTCCTCATTATCTTGAATCTGATTTTGTGTTGGAGAGAGCTCTTCTTCAGTGTGCATCCCTTTTGGAGCAGTCACTTAGGGATCTCCCAAGGTCCGTCTACTCCTAAGCTCAATTCTATTGCAGTGCTCTATATAATTGATATCAGGCTTGCTAGGTAGTTGCCCTGATGCTCTAGAAGATGAGGAAGCTAACTGGGCAATCTGACTATCCAGAATCTTTTGGTGTTTATCAGAACTATCCATTCTCTGAGTAAGCCTTAAAATATCTTGTTTCATTTCATTATGATTGGAGATAATTTCTTCAAACATCTTTTCAATTTTAGACATAGGAAAGCTGTGAGAAGATTGTTGTTGTTGAAAATTCTGCTGCCCAGATTGAAAACTAGGTCTTGCCCCCATAGATGATCGTTGATCTTGGTTATTTCTGTAAGAGAAATTAGGATGACTCTTCCATTCAGGGTTATAGGTACTCGAGTATGCGTTGTTTTGCTTTTGATTGAAACCCATGATTGCATCACATTGTTCCAATTGATTAATTTGTGCAATTATAGCTCCCAATGGACATGAGTCATTTGTATGTTCAGAACTTCCACATAATTCACAAGAAGAAACAATAACATTGACCGTACTTGAGCTAGCTCCCATATTCTCGAACCTTTTTGTGAGAGCATCCAGTTTTGCAGCCAATAAAGTAACTGCATCGACATCAAACTTCCCTAATGCTTTTGTTGTTGGGTTCACACAAGAATAGCCACCACTTCTTTCATTAGCCCATTGATGGTGATTTTGTGCTACGCTTTCAATTATTTCTTCGGCTTCATCCAAACTCTTATTCATAAGTGCCCTCTAGCAGCTGAATCAAGGGACACCTTTATATGATAATTGACGTCATTACAAAATGTATGTAACACTAACCACTTCTCTAAACCATGGTGTGGGCATTGTCTGAGCATACTATTGTATCTATCCCAAGCTTCAAATAAAGATTCTGAGTCGGCTTGTTTGAAACTTGCAATAAGATTCCTCATATGAGTCGTTTTACTTGGAGGATAGAATTTTTCAAGAAATTGTTGCTCACATTGCTCCCATGTGGTGATGCTATTTGGAGTTAAAGAATTCAACCATTGCTTTGCTCTATCTCTCAAAGAAAACCCAAACAATAATAGGCGTACTACCTCAGAAGGAACACCATTCATCTTCATTGTGCTGCATATCTCATAGAAGACCTCCAAGTGTTGATTCGGGTCTTCATGCGATCCTCCACCAAACTGATTTTGTTGCACCATAGAAATAATTACAAGTTTGATCTCAAAATTGTTTGCTTCAACAGAAGGCCTAGAAATACTAGATCGAAAACTCCTAGCGTAAGGTGTTGCATAATCCTTTAGTGGTCTATTAGCCATGATAGAATGTTCTTGTTCTTCTAAATGTCTTTACAAAAATTTTCTTCTATGAAATGTTCTGTCTATCTCAGGGTCTAGAGGAAGAAGTTCTCCTGCAAAGTTAAATCTTCACATACACAAGAACAAGATTGTAAAATGATAGTTGCTCACACAAGAAAAAGAAGAAAGAAACTAAATCAAAAGAAAAACAGAAAAAAGTTAGACTAAAATGTTAGAATCAAGAATGTAGAATTAGAATTACAACAAAAAGAATTGACAAGAATGTTATACAAGAAAGGAAAAACTTATGAAAATAGGATTCTAAAGATTAGTTTCAACTATGCAAATGAAAAGAAAAGTTATGTTTAGTCTAACTCAATTGATAATCCCTAATGTTATAGCGCAGTCCCCGGCAACGGCGCCAAAAACTTATTGACCTCCGCAAGTGTACAGAAATATCGTAAGTAATAATAAAAGATATCGTATCCACAGGGATTGGAATAAGCACTAAAGATGTCTCAACGCGAGTTAGCTAAATAACTAATCAATGGGTTGACAAGTGTAAAGTAAAACTATGAAAAGTAAGAAAATGAAAGAATAAGAAACAAGAATAAGGGCAACGATAAAGGGAATGTTTTAGGAGTTTTGGTTTCTTTGTAAGGATTGCTCCATGTAAATGATCTACCAAATCTTATTTCTCAATTGTCCATCATTTGTAGAAGGTTGCTGGTTCTCTCTTGCAATAGACAACCGGCCTAGGATTGAAATCTATACATAAATGTGATCAATTAGGAATGAACCTATGTTGTCCTTACACGGGCTTGCCTGTCACGTGCGCCCCTCAGATAATCAATATATGAATTCATCACTCATCAACCGCATCAAGATATAAAGATTAATGCACACAATCTATCCAACCTCCTTGGATTATCCTATTTCACCCTCAAGATCGTTCCTCAAACGTCCTTACACGGGCATGTTCCTGTCACGAACGTCCCTCAAAAAATTGAATGAGATACAATCTCTACAAGATCCACAAGATGTCCAAACATCCAATCAAGCATGGTAATTAAACCCTAATCACAACAATCCATACAAGATAGAATGAATACAAACAGGGCAAACTCATAGAAACAGGAAATTAGCACATCCATATGAGTTTTACATCAAATCATCCTTACAATTACTCCCTCCATCCTAGAACAAGAAATATACTCCATAAAACAAGGAAAGAAACCCGAAGAAAAGAAGATTACTGTAACGCCCGAAAATTCTCAAAACTATATTAGAATTATGGTACGATTTTTCTGGAATTATTAGATATTTTTCTGGAATTTTCCGAGTAGCGGAAGTAGCAAAAATAAATAGAATCGTAAAACGGCCTAAGCGGGAATTGAACCCGAGACCTTCGGTTTACGGATAATGTTAGAAACCAGTGAACCCAGCAGGGCCGTGCTGAAAGGAAGGAGAACCAAATATATTTATATTAGAGTTGAGTTCATTAAACCACTTAATATAAATAATAAACTTAAGTGGGGTTTGGTTTATTTTAGAAGTTTGGTTCGGCAAATCTCTCTTCACCGAAGCCCTCACGCCAATTTCTCTTCCAAACCTCACCGCCGCCTCTCCCTTCTTCTCCTCTTCCTCACGCACGGCACACCAAGGCAAGGGTCCATAGGATCATCTTCCGGCGACGACTCCAACACGAAAGAGGTTCTTCTTCGCGAGAGGAACGCGAAGACGTGAGCGGATCGTCGAAAGGATCAGTTTTCTGGAAAACCTAGCGGATAGAATCGTAAGAAAACCTTACAATTGAGGTAAGAAACCCCTCACCTGCAGTATAATTGCTCTCGCTTGTTAGTTTTAGCGTTAGTTCAGTAGTTTTACTGTTTTCAGTTTTAGGGTGTGCTTTCAGTGCACACCAAGCATTCGGTAGAATGCCCAGTTCAGAAGGATGCACTAGTAGGCGTCCTAACAGCATGTAAAATGTATTAGAAACATTTTATTCAGTTATTTATCAGTTATTACAGCTTTATGGATCAGATATCCATTGGGTAGGCTCCCACAGTAGCCTCTAGGTTCAGATAACCTAGCTCTAGGTTCAGATAACCTAGAACAGCAAAGGAAAATAAAACGGTATTCAGAATTTTACTTTAATTCAGTTGTCACTGTACTTGGATCAGATATCCATGGGCTGGACTCCCACAGTCGTCCCTAGGTTCAGATAACCTAGTAACCCTGCTGGATTCGGAACTTGCAATCCCGGGTCTCGTAGGGATGCGCGCACAGTATGTACAGTTGCCAGGGCCCCAGCAGCATGTTTAGTATTTTCATCTATTATATGTATAGTTTTCAAATTTGAAACCAGTGATGAGAACACTAATTTAGCTTTCAGTTCAGTTCAGGTTCAGTTTACATGATTTGAGGTTGTGTACAGATTTAGATATATACTTGACTAGTTCAGTTTCGTGCTTAGTTTGTAAGTATGCCATGATCAGTTTAAAGCATGTTCGGTTTATATGTTATGCCATGCTTGTGTGATACCATGCCATGCCATGCTTGCATATTCAGTATATTTTTCAAATAGCATGATTTAAAATCATATCTGCATCGTATGCATGCTTTTGTGAGGTAGATGGTTTCTTACTAAGCTTATTGGCTTACAGATACTACTTTTCTTATACTGCAGATACCGGTAAAAGAAAAGTGGATTAGCGGAGGCTGAAGGGCGATGCTACAATGATGTGTGTGTGCAAGGGGTCTGGAATAAAGATCCTTGGGATCTATACGCTTTTATTTCAGTTTTAGCACTTAACATGTCTAGTTTCATATTTAGTCTTGTTACTAATTGTTCTAGCTTAGTAACTATGTTTGGTTTAGCTTATCACGTTTAGAACATTGGTACTTATGTGCTTATATGTGTTTCCATTGTTTTAGAACTATTGTGTGATGTTTGGTACACAAAGTGGTGAAATCAACTCCTCGAGTGAATCAACTCGATCGGTCCCCACGATCGAGCGAAGCTGCCCCGGCGCCACCGCCGATCCGAGAAGTACTATATCGTGTCTCCTGGATCGGCCCCGATCCGACTACGGTCTGATAACGCTTGAGGAGATTTGAGTTTCCTGGATCGGCCAGACCCAGATCTACGATCGGTCTAGATCCAGCTTTCTGCCGTTGGTTCCATGAGACCGATCCAGCACGTAATCGAGTAGAAGTTTGATCGATCCGTGGATCGATCAGAAGGCAAGTGCGAATTTGAGTTCCTAGCTCGGATGGGAGATCAAGTATTCTCCTTAGCACGTGTACACCAACCAGAAAGGGTCTTGAATCCTTCCTTATAGACAAAGGGTGTATCGTGTCGACTAACCGTCGATTAGTGAAATTTTATTTTACATTTCCGTCCTTGGATAGTTAATGTAGCGATCCGGCTCACAGATTAGTACCCAGGAGTTGGGTCGTTACAATTACAAGCATTCTTAATCCCCTCAAATCCAAGAAAAGAGAGAAAGAAAACTTATCTACAAAGAAGAACGTCTTCGGATCCAATCCTTGCTTTCCCGGAGTCGATTCGGTGAAGATCCGCCCTTAGATCGCCGGAAATCCCTCCAAGAATGGTAAAGAACCCCCCAAATCTTGTTTCCCGCCCCCAAAAGGGAGAAGATCCCCTCTCAAAACAAGAAGGAGGCTTTATATAGAGGTGAGCTTTGGGCGCCACACGACCTCGAGGCACGACTGTGTGAGGTTCACACAACCAAACCCATTCCCTTCTCTGCCAATCTTACATGACCATGTGTGGTACACGACCATGACATGCATCTTCAATGATCCCCCTTGCATGGCCATGTAGATCTACACAGAGCCCTCTTGCTCTCTGAAAACCCTGCACGACCGTGTGGTGTACACGGCCAGGGCTTCCCTGGTCTCTGGAAATCTTACATGGCTGTGTGGTGTACACGGCCTGGCTCCATTTGGCTTCAAATCTTGGCACGGTCGTGTGAGGTACACACGACCAAGCTATCTTCCTTTCATGCTGCAGCTACACGGCCAAGATCTCCACACGGCCTAGGAAACTCCCCATGGCTGGGCCGTGTGAGGTTCAGGAATGATGCCTTCCTCCTTTGCTTCGCTTGCAGATTTGGCCTTTGAACATGAAAACTTTACCAAATTTGACTCCTATGTACAAAAAATGCACAAAAGTAGATCTCCGAACAAAAAGAGTAAATATGCTAAAACTGGAAGTACGAAAATACGTAGACAGAGCCTGTGCAAAGTATATGAATGTACGTCAAAACATGCTAAACAAAGGTATATAATCTATGCACATCAACCCTCAATGAGATTAAAGGCGCCCTCAATGCTGATTTTTCTAGCAAATAGAACTTTCTCTGTTCGCGTTTTTTCACGACTCAACTCACACCGAGGCGCCCTCTGCAACCCAATTTTCTCCCCTTCAACCCAAAATGCCTCCTAGGAAAAGATGAAACATAGACCCTGCTACTAGTAGCACCCCATCCACAGATTCTAGGTTTCCTACTGAGCGGCATAGGCTAGAGTTCATTAGGCATACATTTACTCCATTAAAATGTAGATATTTGAGTAGATGTTTTTTTGCTAGATACTGCACTCCTATTATTCAGATGATTGAGCACTACCAGCTTGATAGATTGGTTTGCTGCATCCATGCAGTTAATCATAACTTCTGTGCTCAGTTTTATAATAACCTAGATAGAGTAGATGATTTAACTTACTCCACCAGAGTTGGTAGAAAGGACTTTCAGTTTTCTCCGGCCCTCTTATGTACTAGCCTAGGACTTAGGCCATCCACTTGTTCATTTTTGTGTTACCCTAGTAGGGACCACCCATTTGGTGAGCACTATTCCTATATTACATTAGATACTATCTATATGTATCTTTTTGGGAAGGAGAGACCACCTGTGATGACTGACTTCAGGTCACTCTCTCTTAGGGTCCAGGACTATATTATGTATCAGGTCTTGACAGCCTGCATTTTGTCGATCGCATCTTGGAACGTTCCGACGATGCACCCTTCTCACTCGTTCTTTTTGTATGCTCTTTGTCAGCATTTAGATATAGATATAACATTGCATATATTTCATAACATCATACGTGCATCCGGTCTCATCACTAGACTTGAGGTCCACATGCCCTACTATCATATTTTGACATATATCTTTTCGGCCTTAGAGATAGACATGACCCAGGGGAGGGTTACTTCCCTTACCCCATATGACAAGATTGGTCAGCGTCAGTTCTCTCTAGTGCATATAGACATTATTGCTCAAGGGATCCTAGCTTGGAGAGGTGGGCCCCAACCAGCTGATCCAACCGGGGATGAGTTTGTTGCTCTGGTCGAGGGAATCATTCCAGCCGAAGATGAGTTTTATTACCTAGTCGAGGGAGAGGAGTGGTTAGAGTTTACGAATGCGCAGATTTTTGACCATCCTTCTTCACTGGCATAGCCCTCGACCTCGACCCAACCCTCGACTTCATGGTCCGTCGAGGATCGACTCACTCGTCTCGAGAAGTCTTCCGCACAGATACTGCGGACATTCACGGATGGTTTTAGCTCACTGCGGGGGGAGATGACTGCTCTCAAGGACGACCTTACTACCAGACTTGAGCAGATCCTTCAGATACTGTGCGCCCCTGAGCGATCACCACCATCACCTACTGACGATGATCAGAGTTGATCAGACTATGCATTGTATATGATTGACATGTTATAGACAGTTTATTTTTGGTCCATTTGATGTTTACACTTGATCGACTAGGATTCCTTTTCAAATATGCCTTCACTTATAATTCTTCTTTCTATTTAAAAAAAATTTATTATATTCTTTTACTTAGTTTAAAAAAAATCTAGGAAAAATATATTTCAAAATTCCAATTTTGTTAGTTTTTCAAAATTTGGACTTAGCCTAGGTATTTACCCCCTAGAAAGCATGTACCCCTAAGTTTCAGCCAGAGCATCTCACAAGCACGCTAGGATTACCTTGCTTGTGTATGAAAGACACTTAGAATGGTGTGAGATGCATAGGGTACTGCCTGGACTTCATAATGCTTATGTCTGTGCATCAACATAAGTCTGGACAATAAATACCAAAATTATATTAATTAAATTAAGTTATCCATGCTTAGTCAAACTAACTGGAATAATTACTTAATTTGACTAACCAAGTGAAAGTCACTACCTCATGGTAAAACAACTAGTAACTAAAGGTTAGACATTTGTTTGAAAGTATGTGTTTTGTTCACTCATGCTTGGACTCTAGGTTTTTAAAGAATATTATTTTTTTTAAAAAATAGCTAGCATTAATCAAGGGGGAGAGGAAGCAGAGTTTTCTTTGAAATTAGTTGTGAAATAATATTCTTTAAAAAAAATAATAAAAACTATTTTAACTTAGTTTTGAAATACAATTATTTTCTTAGTTTTCAAAATAAAAATTATTTTTGAAACAAAAAATTATTTTTAACTTAGTGTTGAAATGAAAATTTTTACTTGCTATTAATTATTTTATCTTAGTGTTGAAATATAAATTATTTCTAACTTGATGATGAAATTATGTTTTGACTTAGTCATAATGTTGCATTAAAATTGTTTTTAAGCTTAATGTTGATTTTGTTGCTTTTTATTTTTTGAGCTTCTTTTTCCACATCTTTTAAAGCTAAAATCCTTAACTTGCAAAACTAATATTTTTACTAAAGTCAAAAATTTACGAAACTAATATTTTTGCTGTAAAACTAATATGTCTTAAGTGAAAATCTACCTTTCAGGAGGAGCTAATTATCTTTTCTCTTACACTCCTTTCTCTATTATTTTTAAAGTGATACTTTTGATATATGGCAAAAGGGGATAGGTGGAAAGTGAAAGTTAACTAGCAAAGTGATTAAGGGGGAGATACAACAAACAAATTGCTATGCTATGTTGCATTTATGCTATGTTCTTGCTATGTTTTTATGCTATGCTGCATTTATGCTATGATCTTGCTATATTGTTATGCTATGTTGCATTTATGCTATGATCTTGCTATGTTGTTATGTTATGTTGCATTTATGCTATGATTTTATATTTTTACTTAACTTTGAATTTTGTTGTCATAATAAAAAAGGGAGAGATTGTTAGTGCGGGAAGCATCCGACGATCGAACCTAAGTTTTGATAATGGCAAAGAGTTCAAAGTTAAGGTAATTTGTTGTCTAACATGTTTGAATGAGTTTGTAGGAAAGTTCGAAGTGTACTTAGGCAAAAGTCCTAGCTGTGGTTAGGCAGGTTGAAAACCCTAGGGGGTGGTAACCCCATGTCCTAGAGGGTGGTAACCCTAGGCGGAAAGTCTTAGCAGGTCGAGGGCTTTGGGTAAAAGTCCTAGAGTCAGGGACTCTAGGTGGAAAGTCCTGGTGTCGCAAACCATGTGGAAGACTGGACGGGTCGTGGAGCAGACGTCTAGCAGAAAGTCCTGGAGCCTCGGGTATTGAGCAAAAGTCCAGTCGGTCTGGAGTACTGGTCTGTCAATAGGTAAATTCTCCTGAGCTGAGTAGGTGAGGGCGTGCTCCCCGGTGAGGGAACAATAGGCGTCGCTTCGACCTAGGGTTTCCGAACGAAAAATCTGAAGTCTGAACTGGATAGTCCAGAGACTGTCAAATACTTTATTTATCATGTCTATATTGTGCTAACTTTGTTTTATAGGGTATGGTTAGTTTCTGGGACTATCATATTTTGCAGGAAGCGAATTGGACACATTTGCATCGGATGAACAGTACTCGAGGCACCCTCCATGGAGTTTGGAGGCGCCTTAGGGTCACTTGCAGAAACGACCTCGCAGCAAGGCACGAGGGCGCCTCCATGGAGCTTGGAGGCACCTTGGATACTGGCATGAGGGTGCCCTCCATGCAGGTTGGAGGTACCCTTAGGCAGATAAGTGGTGACCAGTTCAGAGCTCATCCATGCACGCTGCGATTTCGGCGGGATTAAGGGCGCCCTCCATGGTGTTGGAGGTGCCCTCCACGGTGTTGGAGGTGCCCTCCACGGGCTACTTAAGCCCAGTTCGAGCAAGAGCCAAAGAACAACGAAAACTGACAATCCTTCTTCCGTGTGTTGCTTAAAGATTTATTCTACAAAGCTGTAACTCGACACCAACGACCTGAACTTCAAACTCTCTATTTTTCATGTTCGGTATAATTTTCATTTTTCTTTATATTGTAAATCAAAATTGTATATTTCCGAGCTTATATTGATTACCCAAAGTAAACGCTCAACGAGCGTGGACCTTGGAGTAGGAGTCGCCACAGGCTCCGAGCCAATTAAAACCCCTGATGTGTTTCTATGTTTGTGTTTTATTATTCCGCTGTGTATTACTTAAAGTTTTCCGAAACGAACGTGAAAGCCACGAGCACTATTCACCCCTGTCTAGCGCTTTTCGATCCTACAATTGTCTGAAGGCGCCTTCAAGCAGTGAAGGCTCCTTCGTACTGTTCAAGGAAGGCGCCTTCCATGGCTATGGAAGGCGCCTTCCAAGGGATGAAGTTTGGGGCTCGGAGTAGATAACGCACAGAATTTATGGGATAAAATTTATCCCAATAGAGGCGCGTTCAACACCTATGGAAGGCGCCTTTGATGCTCTATTTAAGGCTGCTCGCCCAAAGCTTCTTCAATAATGACTATACGAGCTACTACGTGTTCTTTTGAGGTTTCAATTGCTCCGGATTTCTGCTATGACTCTACTGCAAAGCTGTTGCACCCAACAACTGCTCCAAAGACTTTCGATCGTGATTGATAGACCCATAGACCGACATCGACACGAGCGCTCCCACTTCTATATCCAAAAGTGTCAGTAATTTTTTTTTTTTGTATAATTAAATATTGCAAAAGGATAAGTGTAGGGTGTTGCACTTGTTCTAACTTTGCTTTATACTTCGATTCCCTCTTCCGGAGGTATCAAAAGAGGTCTATAGTGAATTATATATCGATAGGTCCGCGGGACCTGGGTCTTGGAGTAGGAGTCGCCGAAGGCTCCAAACCAAGTAAACTGCTTGTTTTCTTCTCGCGCCAGCTTTTCATATTTTTCTTTTCTGCTACGTTCACACTCTAATTTTAAAATGACAAAAAAGAGAATTTTTGAAAACCATGTGATCCCCCCCCCTCTCATGTGCGTAATAAATCTAACAAGTTGTCTCTTCAATTTTTTGAGTATTTTTGTTAAAGACTCTATAGGCCCTACTAGTCATGGAGTACCCTAAAAATATGTCAGTTGTAGATTTTGATGTAAATTTACCTAAATAGTCCTTAGTTTTTAATATGTGTACTTTACATCCAAAAACTTTTAGGTAATTTAGATTGGGTATTTTATTGTAATACATTTCATAAGGGGTTTTCTTGTAAAATTTATTTATTAATATTCTATTTTGAATATAACTTGTTGTAGTTATTGCTTTATCCCAAAATTGATTACTAAGATTATATTCGTTCAACGTAGTTCTAGTAGCTTCTTGTAATGCCCTATTCTTTCGTTCTACTAGACCATTTTGTTGGGGAGTTCTAAGGCATGAAAATTCATGATTATATCTATTAATTTTACAAAATTTAATAAATTTGTAGTTTTCAAATTCTCCTCCATGATCACTTCTAATTCTTTTAATTTTAGTATCTCTTTCATTTTCTATTAATTTACAAAAATTCTTAAAGATTTTAAAATTTTCATCTTTGGTTTTTAGAAATTTTACCCAAGTATATCTTGAGTAATCATCAATTATAACTAAGCAGTATTAGTTTCTGCTTAGCGGCTTGGCTCCGTGTGAATCAAATAGGTCTAAATGTAGGAGCTCAAGTATTGAGTTGGTTCGATTAGGTTTTTTGATTCGTGTGTTGACTTAATTTGTTTATCTTGTTGGCAAACATTAAAGATTGTATTTCTAAATTTTTTAATTTGGGTAAACCTCTAACAAAGCCATTTTGACTCATTTTTGAAATGCGTCAGATATGAGTGTGACCTAGTCTTTTGTGCCACAACTTGGTTTCCTATTATTGTGTCAGTTCCACAACTTGGTTTCCTCTTGTTGTGTCAGTAGATATTTTAGTGAGGAGGTTAGTAAGTCAACTATGTAAATATTATTTTTCCAAATTCCCTTAAGTGTAATATCTAGGTATTCAACATTTTTAATTACACACTCAGAATTGGAAAAGGTAACTAAATAACCAAAGTCACATAGTAGACTTATGCTAAGTAAGTTAAAGTTAAATTTATCAACTAATAGGACTTTTCGAATGATCCTATCTGAGAAGCTTGACAAAACGGAGAGCTGGGAGAAAAAACCTACCGCTGATGAAGAATAATACCTATAGAATGCCGATCCGAGAAACCCAAAGCGGATCCAAGAAGATGAAACCCCGGAATGTCCTTCTGATGCGAAGTTCCGATGGCGATAAAGAAATCCTACCGAAGAGAAACCAAATCCGGAGCTTCCAAGGCTTCCTGCGCACCAGAGACCAACCAACACTATCATCAGTGACCTAAGACCGGGGTGGGAATCCCTGGCTAGGCCCTTCGACGCTCAAGTCAGCGATCTCTCTCCGTGTGGAAGGAAGAAAGAAGAAGGAGAAAAACAACAGTTCCGAATTAGGGTTATGAATGGGCACAAGGATGTGAACTTACCTTGCCAACGGAGAGGATTCCTCTTTTTATACCACTTCATATAACCTCCGTAGTCATGAAGTGGACCTCGGTTTGTTAGAGTTTGTTATGAGATGATGTAAGCTGCGTACTTGTAGTAAATGACTTTTAAGAAATCTTTTTTGTACCCCAGATGTACCTTCTTTGTCGTCTAGTACCTGCAAAAAAGTCTAAAAACACATTTCCCGCCAAATATGTAGAACCTGTTATACAATCACACATTGTAAATATCTTCATTAAACTACTTTATTTGAAATATTTACTTCTGTCCTGTTTCACAAGTTATCTAAAAGTGTATCTATCGTTCCTACTCGCCCCTCCTGTTTTTTCTATATCATATATAGCCTAATATAACATTGTTCCTTATATCAGCCGAAACTGAACTTAAACTAGGTCTGGTCAATTATTATTACCTCTCATAAGGCTCCTTGGCCAATACCTGTCCGTACCCCTCTAAGTTTATTATCCCAGCTAGTACTGGGCTATATTTTATCAAGTGTGTAATCTTGATCCATATTGGTATAGCCTTTCCTAGGTATTATCCAGCCTAGATTGGTTTACCTCATTGGAAGTATATCTCGGTCGATATTGCCCTACTTACTTGGAAGTATTTCTCGGCCGATATTGGCTTTCCTCCCTGAAGGTATGTCTTGACAGAAATTGGTTTGTCTCCCTGGAGGTATATCACGGTCGATATTGGCTTTCCTCCCTGAAGGTATGTCTTGACAGAAATTGGCTTGCCTCCCTGGAGGTATATCTCGGGCCGATATTGGCCTTCCTCTCTGGAAGTATATCCTGATCGATATTGACCTAACTACTTGGAAGTATATCGTGGCCGATATTGGCCTTCCTCTCCGGAAGTATATCCTGATCGATATTGGTCTACCTCCTTTGAGGTATATCCTGACCGATATTGGCCTACCTCCTTTGAGGTATATCCCGGCTGATATTGGTCTTCCTCTCCGAAAGTATATCCTGATCGATATTGACCTATCTCCTTTGAGGTATATCCCGGTCGATATTAGGCTACCTCCTTTGAGGTATATCCCGGCCGATATTGGCCTTCCTCTCCGGAAGTATATCCTGATCGATATTGGCCTACCACCTTTGAGGTATATCCCGGTCGATATTGGCCTTCCTCTCCGGAAGTATATCCTGATCGATATTGGCCTACCTCCTTTGAGGTTTATCCCGGCCGATATTGGCCTACCTCCTTTGAGGTATATCCCGACCGATATTGGCCTTCCTCTCCGGAAGTATATCCTGATCGATATTGACCTATCTCCTTTGAGGTATATCCCGACCGATATTGGCCTTCCTCTCCGGAAGTATATCCTGATCGATATTAGCCTACCTCCTTTGAGGTATATCCCGGCCGATATTGGCCTTTCTCTCTGGAAGTATATCTTGATCGATATTAGCCTACCTCCTTTGAGGTATATCCCGGCCGATATTGGCCTTCCTCTCCGGAAGTGTATCCTGATCGATATTGGCTTACCTCTCCGGAGGTATATCCTGATCGATATTGGCTTACCTCCTTTGAGGTATATCCCGTCCAATATTGATCTATTTTCTCCACTCGGCTATCTCCTTTCCCTTCCTTACCGGGGATCCATGAAACCTAACCCATATCACTAGCCTTCCTTTCAAGTCTAGTCGAGGAGGTGTAGCCGACTGACTAGACACAGGTCTGATTTTGTTTTTTCTTTACCCGTGACTCTGCCACGGGTACTGAAGTGACCTTACAAATTTTTTGTACAGCTATCTTGTGAACCTGAGTACAGTGATCTCGTGAACCTTCGTACAATGATTCCTTAGGTCCTTTGATCCTTTAAATAGGGCTATAACCCTCTCTTCATTCATCACTTACCTCAGTTCTTTTCCCCCCTCACTAACTTTTCCTGCTAAGAGTATGACCTTAGATCCCCCTCTTGGGGGCAACTCTTGTTGGACAAGGCGAGATCTATACATGAGTTTATTCAAGTTTTTGCTTTAGCTAACTCCATGGTTCAAGAGACTATCCTAAGGGACGAAGTTTTTCGAGATCTAGGATCCCCATTCAAAGGCACGACTGTTCTGCAAACCCGACGGGTTTTAGAGGAGTTTCCACTACTCATGGAGGACCAACCCAATAGCCAATGGATGTCGCTACGAACGCGTAGCCCATGTTACCCGCGGGCTAGGGTTGGTTACTCTGGAAGCAGAGCTCTAGGGCTCAAACAGGGGAGAGGCTCTTTCAGTCACCTTTGCACCGGGGCCTGAATAGATCTGTCCCTTCCCCTTGCCCTTGACTCTCCCTGCTTCATAGTTTCCTTCATCCCAGGCAAAATATTGCCACTTCTGTCGCCCGGGACATTCCTGGTAAAATATTTTCACTTCTGCTCCATGGCAAGTTTGACTCCGGTGGGGCTGAAATCTTCTAAGCATCCTGAGAGCTTATGTTTGTAACTTTTGTTGACCTTTCGAGGTTTAATGTTTTAAGGGGGAAATGTAATGTTATGTATTTGATCATATTCTAAATGTAAATTCAAACAATCTTTTGTATTGAATCGGGTAACTCTATTGAATCCTTCTAATTCATAAGAATAGACGTGATGCTGTGCCCAATATTTACTCGTATATCATAAACATTGTCATTTTGACAAATATTCTCTCGTTTATCACAGACAAGGTTGTCTCGGTCAATGCTAAACTTATATATTGTGGCTAATCGTTATACCGACTGATATTCGCTTTGTTTATCACAAACAAGGTTATCTCGGTCAATGTTATACTTATCTATTGTGGCTAATCATTATACCGACCGATATTCACTTTGTTTATCACAAACAAGGTTATCTTGGCCGATGTTATACTTATCTATCATAGCTAAAGTTATGCCAACCGATATTATAAGTAAAATTATTTCGATCAATGCTAGTTTATACTTTATAATGACATTAATTTGGACCATGCTATATGCCTAAATAGTTTTCCTTATTTTTCTTGTCCTTAACCTGGATTTAGTCAAACTCAGTCCCTCTTTCTTTATTATGCCTAGTAAACTACATCTTCTCTCTATAATTTCTTTGCTTGTGATTGACTTTTCCATGGTAAGAGAATGTTGGAGGCGTATGGCGAGGTATTACCAACCCCAGCATGATTCGATTTGTCGCGTCCAACATAAATGCTCCTGTAACACATACTTTCTCTCTCTTCTACGTCACGCGAGCATTTGTCCCTTTTCTATAATCCACAACGTCTACTGAGAGGAAAGTGTTTTGATCTAACGACTGCTGTGTATCTTCCAAACCCTAAACCCTTCGTCTTCTTATCAACTTTGTCCCTTCCTTTCTTGCCTTAGCGTTCTTTTCTCGCTGTAGTCTTTGATCAAAACTCGCGCTCACCGCTTTCCGACGATCTCCTTTTTTGCTTCCAGTAAGTAACTTGCTATTCCGCTAGCCTCTACTTCTGTTTATGGCTGAGGAAACGATTACTCCTTGGTATGTCCAAATGTCTTCTTCCTTTGATAAAAATGCTAGGCTTGCCATCCACCGTCAGTATGAAATTCCCAAGGAATATAGCATCTTAATCCCGAAACTAGATGATCATCCTCATTGTCCCCCCGCTAATTGCGTGACTTTTTTCAAGGATCAATTGATAGGAGGTTTAAGGTTTCTCATTCCTCCTTTCCTAATCGAAGTGAGCCAGTATTTTGATATTCCTTTACAGCAATTTTCACCTAAAGCCTTTCGTTATCTGTGTGGTGCCTACATGCTATTTCGTCTGTTAGATATCCCTCTTACTCCCAAAATTTTTTCATGTTTTCTTACCCCAAGTGTTCGGAGCCCGGTGTTTTCCTGTTCCAATCCCGAACTAAGATGGTCCTTTTTGAGGATATGCCATCGTCTCTTAAAGCTTGGAAATCTCATTTCTTCTTTATAAAGTTTCCAAGACCCATTCCTTGGTCTCATGCTTGGAGATCCTCCTTACCTCCCCTGCCAGATGTCAGGTAGTTTCATTTTCATCCTTCTTTTCCTATTTATTGTGAAAAATTGTTATGTCATCGGCTTTCTATCCCTAAGTGGCTGAGGGTCGATCTTCTATACCTATTTGGTCTAAGCCCCGTCAAGCCTATGACACAAGGCTCTTTAGGTAAAATCCTGCTTCCTTCTTGTTGATTTTAACTAACTAAAACATTTTTCCTTTCTATGTAGTGGAGAACTTTTATTCTGCTTTAATCGATGAAGAACTGCGTTTGGAAGAGGACGCCATTTGTGCGAAGGAACAAGAGCTTCTTGCTGCAATTACTCCTCCACCTCTAGTTGAAGATCCGACTCCCCCAGCTGAAGTGTCCAACTCTCAGGTGGTTCCTGAAGCTCCCGAAGGCCCTCCTGCAGAAATTCCTGTGGTCTCTTTGCCGACTATTTCTTCGCCAGTGGCTACCACTCCCTCATCAGCCACTCCTCTTCCTATCATTGAGCTTACATCTCCGGGGAGCTCTGGTAAATCGATAACTGAAGTTGCTACCGGCAAACGCCCGGGGCGCAAACTTACTAGGGCTCCTCCGTCCAAAAGGAGACTTATCCTTCCCGCTGACGAACTGGTTTCAGAAGGTTTTGTTCTTGCTGACCTTCCTTCTGATGATCCTACGTTGGCTGAACTTTATCCTTCTCTTATTTGTCCTGCCTCACCTTCTTCCAATACCAGTGCTTTTGGTGGTGTCTCCTTCACCTTTCCATTGTCTATTCCAGAATCTGGATTTTTACCATCCTCACCTTCTTCTTATTTAGTTTTTGCTCCTCCTTCTATTCCTACTTCCTCTTTCTTCGCGGGTTCTTCTGCTATTCCTGTCCTCCCTATACTACTGGGAGGTTCCTTTGCTGGTGCATGGGAGAAAGTTCATCCTCTTTTTGAAGAACTTACTACTCCTGAAACAATCGATCGCTTCTCCTATGAGGAAACTCAGGTATCTTCATTAGTATTTACTTACTACTTATCAGCGACTAGGTCATAACTCTTTATTATATTTCTAGCGATGGGTAGAGAACATGGGCTTTTCTCGGCTAATGCATAATTTATACAATGAGAACAAGAAGCTGAAATCTGAGAATGAAAAATTGAAAAAGCGGGTTACTGAGTTATCTTCTGCCACACTTTCCCTGCTTCCAAGAAACAACTTGAAGTCCAAATTGAGAGTCTCCAATCGCAGTTCAAATCAGCTATGGATCTTAACAAAGAATTAACTTCCAATTTGGAAAAACGGACGGCTGAGGCTTGGCAAGTTAAAGGCTGATTATGAGTCGGCATTGGCTGATAAACTTAAGGCCTTGCAGCTGAAGGATGACGAAATAACTTCCTTGAATACTTCCCTAAATTCGGCTAAAATCGAGGTCTCCACCAAAGAAGCCGAACTGAAGACTTCCCAAACGGCTTTGGTTGTTTACAAGGCTAATGAAGACACTCGCTTCAAGGATAAGGCCACCCTTATGATTAACTCTACTGAGTTCAATAGGCCAATCGTGAAGTCGATCCTAGCAGCCTTCACTGCTGGAGCTGAAGGGGCGGTGCAACAATTGCGAGAGGAAAACTTCTTATCTCGTGATCCCCCTCCCAACTTCCTGAACCGTCGCAAACTTCTCGATAACAGGCCTCCTGATCTATTTCACCAGTTGACCATAGAATGATTTTCTTACTTGAATTCAGACCCTTGTAAGGTGGACTAGGATTTTGTGATGTCAGCTTAGTAAATTTATGTAAAGTTGAACTTCCCTCTTTATTGTTAATTCTGTTCCTCTTCGTGGTGATTGTTTGTTTTGTTTAAGTATGTTGAATGTCGCCTGGCCGACCGCCATAAAACTTCGCTCAACATATTATAATATCCTCCATTTCAACCGTTCTGTCATGACCGGTCGATGCATACTAGTATGGACCAATATCGTCCGATATTTTGTAGTTGATTAAGTCTCATTCGATTTAGTACAGCCTATCGCAATATTCTCAATATCGGTCAGTTTATTATACTCGATTAATTTATACTTGTATTTATGAATATCGTCTAATGTATTATACTTAACCAAATTTCATATGGTTCATTATGGTGGATGTCACCTGACTTACCATTATAAACCTCTGATCGACATATTAGAATAGTATTTATCTCAGCCGGTCTATTATGACCGACCGATTCATACTTATATTTATGAGTCCCGACCGGTAGTTTCTAACCAAGTCCCGTTTGCTATGCTAATTTCGATATCAATTGGCTTACTATACCTGGTCGATATATCCTTATGCGGGAACATATCATCTAATGCCTTATACTCAACTAAATTTCGTTTGGTCTATTATGTCTGTCTGAACTTATAGCACCCGACCGATTTTACCAATATTTGTTTGATTCTCTTAAGAATCAAATCTATATTGAGAGAAACTTGGTTGCGTTCCCCGAGGAAGATTACCCAACTTAACATTTTTCTTGGGATTCGTCCTCCTTTTTGAATTCGATGACGTTACCATTTTATGACGGTTATGATTCCGAGTATTCTTCCTTGTTCTATTTCTTCTGCTATCTTTATTTAGGGGTTTTAACATAGGGTTGAAAGGAGAAGCACGGGTTTTAAGATGTTCTCTTTCGCTTCTGGACTTTCTTCTTGCCTTCCCCGATTCATCTTCCTTCTACTGTTTTGCCATGGCTACTTCTCCTCCTGCGTAGTTTCTTTCGTGTGCTTTTGACCTCACAGAGACAGAGGAAGTGGATTTAAAGGAGAGTTATGATTTTCCTTCTTATGTAGTTCGCCCTACTCTACTGGATAGTCCACATCTTCCTCCTTTAGGGTGTATATCTATCTTCCGGGACCAAGTTCTACAAGGTTTTCGATTCCCTCTTCATCCCTTTTTTCCCGATGTTAGCATCTACTTTAACATTCCCCTTAATCAGTTTGTCCCTCAATCTTTTTCTATCCTCATGGGTTTCGTGGGAGTGTCGAAACTGCTAGATTTTCCTCTATCTCCCCGTCTTTTTCATCACTTCTTTGTTCCTTGTCAAGTAGATATTGGTGTCTTCAAATTTCAATCTCATCCTAAGGCCATTTTGTTCAACCGAATTCCTCCTCAAGGGGAATGACATCACAAATTTTTCTTTATGCGTCTCCCTTCTCCTCCTCCTTTTCCTATCCAATGGATATATGATCTACCTCCAGTTCCTAGTACCAACAATCTCCTTAATGATCACTCTGTTGCTTTTGCTATATCTAAACTAAAGGGGGCAAAATTCAACTTACCACATTTGATTGTGGAAGGTTTGATGTTTCCCTTTGGAATAAGTAACATTGACACTCCCTTGAATGACTCTTTTGGTATGTATAAACATTTTGCACTACATTTACTGATTAATTTCCTCTATAATGGTGTCCAATTCTTACGTTTCAGCTGATGCTCTTCTTCTGGCTTTCATGTATAAGAACACTACTATGACTAAGTCTTTTGTGAATAATCTCGGAGAAGAATGGCTACGAACTTGCCGAGCTAATCCTAATTCCTCTACCCTGGGTCTGTTGTCTAAAGAAGAACAAAAAGCAGAAGCTGTTGCGGCCATGGAAGAGGAAGAAGAACAACCCTTCCTTACCTTAGTCAAAAAACCGAAGCTTACTGAGGATGCTCCTTTTAGCGACCTTTTTGGTACTTTTGTGCAAGCTCCTCTCGTTCCGGTGCCTATTTCTTTTGAGAGAGGTAAGGCACTAATGTCCCCTACCCATATTATCTCCAATCCTACTCTTAAGATGATGAGACATGCTCTACTCATCCCCTCTTCTGCTATTGTTTCAGCTCCTTCTGTTTCTGCTTCTGAGATGGCCGTTATCCCCTCTATATCTTCTCGTCCTCTTGTACTGGCCTTGCCTCCTTTGGCTTCTGGGCCGCGAGCAAAACGAACACCTTGTTGGAGATCTTCTCCAAGTACAGGGACCTCAGCGATTCATGTTTCGATGACTGAGTCAGCACCCCTTGCATTACTACCTTCCATCCCATCTAGTTCTTCTTCTATTGCTCTTGTTTCTACTACTTCTTTCCCTTCTATTACGTCTTCTTCTTCCCTACCTTCTTCTTCTTTAGTTCCCTCACCTTTATTCAGACAAGAGTTGGGTCTACCTTCCCAAATGGGGCAGACCTCTGATCCCCCTAGTTATGGTTCTCTCTAATTACAAGGTCTATTGGTTGAATCTTGGCTACATAGCCAAGAGAAATTAAGGGGCATCAATATTTTAGATCGGGCTGACAATCACAATCGCCAAGCTATTGCTGTACGTATTCTTAGTTATAGGTTACTGTCTACCTGTCATTTTTCCTAATCCTCATTATTGTTCTGTTTAGTTTCTTGCTTTAAGTATTCATGTAGACCAGCTACTTATGGCTCGAGAACGGGAGAGCAGCAAGCTAAAAGCTCAAATAGACATGACTCAGCTGCAAGAGAAAGTAGCCTCACAAGATCAACAACTAAGGGCACTGAGGCAGGAATTACAGGAATTGCAATAATTATTGAAAGACAAAGAGCTCGAAAGAAGAACTCTGGAGCTACAAGTGGACCGATTACATTCTGGTCTTCGACTGGAAATTGCTCTGAAGGAAAAAGCTCTTTCAGATGTTTCTCATAAAAGCTTTGTTTTAGAGAAAGTAGAGAGGCTTCATAATGTCTGTCTTTCTTAACAAGCTCAAGACCTAGCCTCTCATGATTTTGCTATCCTACAAGAATAAGAGCAAAGAAAGGCTCAAGATGCCGAGCTATCACTGCTCCAAAAGGAACTGAAACAACTGAAATTAGGCAGAGATACTCTAAAAGATCAAAACACTAAACTACAAGCTGATTTTCAGAGTTATAAGGAGTAGGAGAAGAACCGATGGGAAGAGTGGCGCCTAGCTTATCTAAAGTCTCCGACATTTGTTAAAGAATATGTTCGTCGAATTGTAGGAGCTTTGAATCATTCTGTGTCAGGAATTCTTCAACAACTGAGAGAGGGTGGTTATCTACCTAGGGAACTCCCTTCTTCATTCATAAGCCGTCGCAGACTCAACAAAGAATTACCCGAGGATTTAGCGAGTCATTTTAAGTAAGCATGGCTATGTATTTAAAAAGATTAGTAATGAAAGAACTTGGAATGAAAAGACTGGTAATGAAAGGAATTATAACTAAAAAGTCTGTAATTAAGTGATTGCACTATCAGGAGAATGTTTGATACTTACCTGTTCCTTTTTTTTCAGTATGTGTTAGCTGGAGATTGCTTCCTTTGAAATTCTTCCGGAAAGTGAGCATAAGTGCTACTTTATTCAAGAATTCCTTGCTTAATCTTCGAAATTAAATCTTGTTTTAATGAACTCTTTTGTCGATAATATCTTCCTTGACCATATAATTTTGAGCAATAAAATTTTCCATAATCTCCCTGAATTTCACTCAAGTAGGCATGTGCCGAGCATCATTCATGCTTCAGAAGAACGGGTAATTCTGAGCGATTTTATGTGAGGAACTTCATGGGATTTCTGAGCTTTTAGCTAAGTATAATATTCCAGTTGATTTTAAATAAAGAGTTCCATGTAATCGGGCCTCCAGATAGGACATGTATATATATGTATATATGGAATCCCCCTCGAACCTTGGCTTTTGATTCAGCGTGAAATGCCAAATGATTTTTGTGAAGAAATTTGTATAACTTTGAATTTATCTTGACAATATAATCCAGATCGATTATGCTTTTATGATATTTTAAAGTCTCCGGTTCCTCCCATGAAGACCTGTCCGAGTTACTTCATGAGTCTTCCCAATCGACTGATTTCTGTGATGGTTTAAGGTCTTTGGTTCCTCCCATGAAGACTCGTCTGAGTTACTTCATGAGATTTCCCGATCGACTAAGTTCTATGATGGTTTAAAGTCTTCGGTTTCTCCCATGAAGACCCGTCTGAGTTACTTCATGAGATTTCTCGATCGACTATGTTCTGTGATGGTTTAAAGTCTCTGGTTCCTCCCATGAAGACCCGTCCGAGTTACTTCATGAGATTTCCCGATCGACTATGTTCTGTGATGGTTTAAAGTCTCCGGTTCCTCCCATGAAGACCCGTCCGAGTTACTTCATGAGATTTCCCGATCGACTATGTTCTGTGTTGGTTTAAAGTCTCCGGTTCCTCCCATGAAGACCATGATGGTTTAAAGTCTCTGTTTCCTCCCATGAAGACCCGTCTGAGTTACTTCATGAGATTTTCCGATCGACTATGTTCTGTGATAGTTTAAAGTCTCCGGTTCCTCCCATGAAGACCCGTCTGAGTTACTTCATGAGATTTCCCGATCGACTATGTTCTATAATGGTTTAAATTCTCCGGTTCCTCCCATGAAGACCCGTCTGAGTTACTTCATGAGATTTTCCGATCGACTATGTTCTGTGATAGTTTAAAGTCTCCGGTTCCTCCCATGAAGACCCGTCCGAGTTACTTTATGAGATTTCCCGATCGACTATGTTCTGTGATAGTTTAAAGTCTCCGATTCCTCCCATGAAGACCCCTCCGAGTTACTTCATGAGATTTCCCGATCGACTATGTTCTATGATAGTTTAAATTCTCCGGTTCCTCCCATGAAGACCCGTCTGAGTTACTTCATGAGATTTCCCGATCGACTATATTCTGTGATAGTTTAAAGTCTCTGGTTCCTCCCATGAAGACCCGTCCGAGTTACTTCATGAGATTTCCTGATCGACTATGTTCTGTGATAGTTTAAAGTCTCCGGTTCCTCCCATGAAGACTCATCCGAGTTACTTCTTGAGATTTCCCGGTCGACTATATTCTAATGCAAAACTATAATGCTTGTACTAACCTTGTAATGGTTTAAGGTTTCTGAGTTTTTCTTAAGGAAATTGGGTAGGTCCTTCCTTAGGGTTCCCAATTGTCGATCGCTCGAATAGATTATAAAAGTTAGGCCAATGATTGTCAAACTGTTTGAACCGCATTTATCTCTTGGGCGATGTTTGTCTTGCATTATATCTATTGAAAGAAATAGAGTACATACACTATAAGCATACTTGTCTTCAGTTCACCGGGAACTTGCTTCAACTAATTTGGATTTGTTCTTCCAGATATACTTTTGAATAATGTGATCTCGTTAGGTTCGGTAAGGCTGTAAGTGATTTGCACTCCAGGGACGCTCAAGAATACTTCCTTCAGTATCCTGAAGATAATATGAACCCGATGCGAGTTATTCTATTACTTTGTAAGGTCCTCCCCATTGTGGTGCTAACTTGTTGACATCTCCGACGAGTTTAACATACTTCCATACCATATCTCCTACTTGGAAAAATATCAGGATAACTCTTTTGTTATAATTTTGCCTCATTCGTTGTCGATATGAGGTGAGTCGAGCTGCAACCTTGTCTCTACTTTCTTCTATCAAGTCTAGCTCCATGAGTCGTCGATCAACATTGCCTTCATCATATAGTCGTTTTCTATCAGATTCTACTCCCACTTCGATGGGAATTATTGCTTCTCCTCCATAAACTAATTGGAAAGGAGTAATTCCTGTTGCTTCTCGAGGTGTAGCACGATAGACCCAAAGAACACTGGGTAATTCATCTACCCAGCTACCTCCAACATGATCCAGTTTGGTTTTTAAGCCCCTTATGATTTCTCTATTTGTTACTTCTACTTGACCATTACTTTGTGGATACGCCATGGAGGTGAATTCCTGAATAATGCCATAACTTTTGCACCAGTCTAGGATTCTGTCTCCTTGAAATTGTCTTCCATTATCAGAAACTAATTTATGAGGGATACTAAATCTGCATATGATATTTTTCCATAGGAATTTAATAACTGCATCTTCAATAATCCGAGCAAGTGCTTCCG
This sequence comes from Zingiber officinale, assembly GCF_018446385.1. NCBI lineage: Eukaryota > Viridiplantae > Streptophyta > Magnoliopsida > Zingiberales > Zingiberaceae > Zingiber > Zingiber officinale. The sequence goes on from NC_056006.1 coordinate 73,959,649, forward strand.
CTTCTACCCATTTAGAGAAATAGTCTAATGCTACTAATAAATACCTTCTCTGTGCAGCTACCATAGGAAATGGGCCCACTATATCCATGCCCCGCTGATCAACGGGACAGGAGACTATAGAGGTCCTTAACAATTGCGTAGGATGATGCGGAATATTTTGATGTTTCTGACAAGAAATATATGTTCTTACCAATTTATTAGCATCCTCGTGTAAAGTAGGCCAGAAATATCCTGCTAATAAAATTCTGCGAGCTAAGGATCTCCCTCCTATATGACTACCACATGAGTCTTGATGAACCTCCTGTAAAATAAATTGTATATCTTTTGTGCCAACACACTTTAGCAAAGGTCTGGAGAAAGCTCTCTTATATAACTACTCCCCTATCATAGTATATTGAGCAGCTCTTTTCTTGAATATCCTTGCCTGTTCTGCATCTCTGGGAAGAATACCTTACTGTAAGTACAATATGATTTGTGCCCTCCAGTCGCCCTATATTTCTACATCATCTTGTCTTTCAATACAAGATATTAACAGAGTCTGTTCTACTGGCCGATCCAAATTCCATGGTGTTATAGCGGAGGGCAACTTAGCTAATTCATCTGCTACCTGATTTTCAGACCGAGGAACTTTTTGTATATTCACTTCTTGAAACTGAGACTTCAGCTTATCAAATGCCTCGACATATAACTTGAGCCTATCGTTATTAATTTCAAAGTTACCCGATAGTTGTTGGGCTGCTAATTGAGAATCAGAATATATGAGGACCCAAGCTACTCCTATATGCCGAGCGGCTTGCAATCCAGCTATCAATGCTTCATATTCTGCTTCATTGTTAGTGGCTCTATAGTTCAATCTGATAGAAAGTTGGAGTCTGTCTTCTCTTGGAGATATAAGAAGAACACCAATTCCGCTACCTTGTCTGGTTGAGAGCCATCCACATAAACTTTCCAAATATTTTCTTCCTTGGGACCTTGAACTTCTATAATGAAATCTACTAGAGCTTGTGCCTTGATGGCCGAGCGAGGTTGATACTGTATATCATACTCACTTAGTTCAGTCGTCCATTTGATCAGCCGACCTGATGCCTCTGGGTTGAGTAGCACCCGTCCGAGAGTACTGTTGATCAATACAACAATTGCATGTGCTAAAAAATATGGGCGCAACCTCCGGGCAGTCAATACTAGTGCATAAGCCAATTTTTCGAGTGTAGTATATCTACACTCGGCTCCTTTTAATAAATGGCTGGAAAAATATACAGGTTTTGGTTCTTTCCCTTATTACCTAACTGATATAGAACCCACAGCGTTCTCATTAGCTGACAGATACACCCAGAGAGTTTCTCCTACTATAGGCTTAGCTAATACAGGAAGGATAGACAAGTAATCTTTTAATTCTTGGAAGGCCTTATCACATTCCTCGTTCCACTGAAATTTGTTTGCCTTCCGGAGTATTTTAAAGAAGTGGAAGCTACGATCGGCCGACCTGGAAATGAACCTAGACAAGGCTGTAATCCGGCCGGTAAGTCTTTGAGCTTCCCTCATGTTGCGCGGCGGCTCCATGTTCTGAAGTGCCTTGACTTTGCTCGGGTTGACCTCTATTCCTCGTTCAGACACCATATACCTCAGGAATTTTTCCCCTTTTTCTCCAAATAAATATTTGCTTGGGTTTAGCTTGAGCCCATATCGTCTCAATGTCTTGCAGGTCTCCTCTATATCCCTGCACAGATCAATAGCTTGAAGAGACTTAATTAAGATATCATCAACATATACTTCCATATTTCTTCCAATCTGCTTCTGGAAGACCTTATTCATAAGCCTTTGATAAGTTGCTCCTGCATTTTTTAGTCTGAAGGGCATAACATTATAACAATAAGTACCTTCAGATGTTATAAAGCTGACCTTTTCTTGATCCTCCTTAGCTAAGGGGACCTGATGATAGCCCTGATAAGCGTCTAGCATAGAGATGTATTCACACCCAGTAGTAGAGTCTACCAGTTGATCGATCCAGGGTAAGAGATAATAATCTTTTGGGCAAGCTTTGTTGAGATCTCGGAAATCAATGCATACCTGCCATTTGTTTCCTGTCTTAGAGACTAAGACCACATTAGCTAGCCAACTAGGAAATTGTACTTCCCTGATGTAGCCAACCTCCATGAGTTTAGTTATTTCTTCCTTAATGATTTGGTTCTGCTCTGCGCTAAAATTCCTTTTCCTTTGCATAACTGGCAGGGCATCTGGAAAGACATGCAAAGAATGCTCCATTACTGCAGGAGAAACCCCCGAGACCTCTTTGGGCGTCTTGGAAAACACATCATTAATCTTCTTCAGGCATTGCACCAGTTCGACTTTCAGAGTGGGATCAAGATCAGCTGCAATATATGTAGTAGCTTCAGGTCGATCGGTCTGAATCTGGACTTCTTCCTTTTCTTCATAAACCAGAACAGGCGGTTTCTCCTGAATAGCATTGACCTCCATTCTTTGAATTTTTCGGGCAGCATTAGCTTCAGTCCGAACAATCTCTACATAACATTTTCGAGCTGTCTTCTGATCACCTCGCACTTCCCCTACCTGGTCAGCAACAGGAAATTTAATTTTTTGACAGAAAGTAGAAACGACCGCCCTAAACTCGTTTAAGGGCGGCCGACTCAGTATCACATTATAAGAGGATGGGGCATCCACCACCATGAAATAAGATCTTCTCGTTCTCATTAGGGGCTCCTCCCATAGAGATATGGCCAACTTTATTTGACCAAGCGGTTGTACTTCATTACCCGTGAATCCATATAAAGGAGTCACCATCTGTTGAAGTTCGCTCGGGTCGATCTATAATTGATCAAAAGACTTCTTAAAGATAATATTGATAGAACTACCAGTGTCTATAAAGGTGCGAGAAATAGAATATTTGGCTATCATGGCCTTGATTATCAATGCATCATCATGTGGTATTTCCACCCCCTCAAGATCTCTAGGTCCAAAATTTATTGTTACGCTCCGCAAGTGTACGGAAATGTCACAAGTAATATAAAAGATTATCGTATCCACAGGGACTGGAATAAGCACTAGAAATGTCTCAATGCGAATTAGCTAAACAACTATCCAATCGTTTCAAAAGCAAAGTAAAGGTAAACAAATCTAATATTAAAGATCAACAAACAAGAGTTTAGTGTTTTGGGTTATGATAAAGGGAGATTCTAGGAGTTTCGGTTTCTTTGTAAGATTTCTTGAATGTAAATGGTTCACCAATTCTTATCCCTCAATTGCCAAACATGTAGAAAGTTGCAAATTCCCTCTTGCAATAGACAACCGGCTAAGGACTGAGAAATGTATCTAAATAGGATTAATTAGACATGAACCTATGTTGTCCTTACACAGAAGTGCACCTATTACTATGCCTTCCTCGGATATCAACGTAGAAGCCCACGACTCATTAATCTATCAAGATACAAGAAGCTAATCATAAAATCCATCCTACTCTCTTGAATATCCCAATTTCCTCTTCAAGATTATCTCTCAAACGTCATTACACGGGCTTGCACCTGTCACGTGGATCCCTCGGATGATCGAGTGAGAGTTTATCTTTACCAAGTCTATAAGAAATCCAAACAATCAATCAAGAATGAGAATTGAGCGCAAACCACCATCAATCATTCAAAATCTAATTGATACAAGCAAGATAATGTCATCGAAACAAGAAAATGGCAAATCCATAAGAGCTTACATCAATCCATCATACAAATACTCCCTTAATCCTAGAATACAAGATCTACTACATGAATCGAGGAAGAAAACCCGAAGAAATAGAGATTACAAGCATTCCTTGAATCCCCCAATCCAAGAAACCAAGAAAAAGGGAGAAAAAGGAAACTTATCTACAAAGAAGCTTCGTCTTCGGATCCAATCCACGCTCCGGAGTCGAAATCGTCGAGATCTCCCCTTGAATCACCCAGAAATCCTCCCAAGAATGGGAGGAAACCACCAAATCTTGCTTTCTCCCAAAGGGGGAGAGATCCCTTTTCAATTCATGAAGATGGGTTTAAATAGAGGAGGGAATCGGGCGCCACACGGCCCCTCGACACGGCCATGTGAGATCCACACGGCCATGTCCAGTTCCTTCTTTGCCAATGCTGCACGGCCGTGTGGTGCACACGGCCAAGGCCCTCCTGCTCTCTGGAAATGCTACACGGCCGTGTGGTGCACACGGCCATCACCTGCTTGGTCTCTGGGAACCTCACACGGCCGTGTAGATCCACACGGCCATGTCCTGCTTGGCCTCTGGAAACCTCACATGGCCGTGTAGATCCACACGGCCATGTCCTGCTTGGCCTCTGGAAACCTCACATGGCCGTGTAGATTTACACGGCCATGTAAGGTTTCAGCACTAGATGCCATACATGGCCGTGTGCAGCTCACACCCCCTTGCATGGCCCTTGCACATCCTTTGTCTTAGCTTTGAATAGTTATGTTTCATTGCAACATATTTTATGCCACCAATATGGGGTTTTCTCCCATTGAAGTCTTCATCAAAGTTGTAGATCTTGAAGTTATCTACAAGTCGGTATAAAGAACAGCCCAAATCTCCAACCGAGCACAAAGTTATGACCGTTTTAGTTTCAGTCTGCAGTGCAGAAAACCTCACACGGCCTTCACACGGCCGTGTGAGGTTCACACGGCCCCAACATGACCCCTACACGGCCTTAACACGCCCATGTGAGTTCTACACGGCCAGAACATGAAGAAAACATAGTTTTGAATGCCCATGTCACTCTGGAAGCTCTAGACTTCATTTAAACTCTGTTTTTACTCCAAATCACGTCCTGTCAATCAAAATAAGCAAAGAGTAGATCTCCGAACAGAATATAATGAAAGTATGATATTCTACTGAAACAGGGTGCAATAAACATAGATTATGCCAATGAAATACAAGTAGATGCCCATCAAAGTATGCATAAAAGAGTATATAATCTACGCACATCACACCCCCAGACTTAAACCTTTGCTTGTCCTCAAGCAAAATGCTGCAGTCTAAATTCATATGTTCTACAGCATATTCATAAAACCTAGTGCACTTTCCTAATTCTATCAAAAAGTTTCATTAACAAGCGTGATCATGTAAACAACTAAAGTATGGTTCAAGCATAAGAATCTTGTGCACAGTGTAAAAGTAACTCAACACCCTTCAAGTTTCAATCCATGTCCTAGTCAAGTCGTCATCAAATTTGAATTCCTAATGTTTCCAGTGAAAGACAAGTAACCAGTGATAGGCACTTACTCACCATTCACTTGGTTCATATTTCTCAACTAACCCAAGGTCTCAAAGGTGTGCTCAATCTCAAGGGAAGCTAAGCAGTCATTTCCCCAGTAACCTAACTCGGTCTCAAAGGGGTGACTTGCTAGATTCCACTCATGACAACTGTTTTTTATATCCTTTTTTTTTTTTTATAAGTGTTTGCATTGTGCAAAACTTATTCACAAATGTACTTTTAGCACACATGTTGGGATATTTTGATTTTTCCAAATGAGCTTTAATGATTTGAGCCTCATCCAGTAACCAAAATGAAAGTTGAGAAATCACCATGAAAACCAAGTACTAAGCAAACAAGATGAATCATGACTATTTCAATGACATCAACTATTCAAGCATCAAGCACAAGTGTAGTGAAGATAAAATCCTTAAGGTTGAACCAAAACTAAAACTCATCACCATAAGATTCTTAGCTTATTAATGCTTCCCAAGATAGAAAAAAGAACTACACAAAGTTTACTACTAGCATCATTCGAACATCATGAATCAAGCCAATAATCGTGCTAACATTTCACTTGAATCCAAGAAAGCATATAAGTGAAGTTTTGATGTTCTCAAGATGTATGCCACAAAAAATCAAAACACAATGCAAGACATAAGCAAAAACAAAAACAAACAAAGCAAATCAACTGCATCTAATGCATCCCCAGACTTAAATTTTTCATTGTCCCAATGAAAACTAAAAACAATGTGGAGGAGATTTTAAAAGAAGTTACCAAGTGATGAGCTCCAAATGGTTGACGTTCATGTTTTTAAAGATACTCCTCCATCCAATACTCACATTCCTCCACAACTTTGAATTCTACAACAATAAGATAGACAAGAAAAATTAAGTAGAGGATACATGTTTATTATAAAGAGAGAACTAAAGACATAAAAGAAAATAAGGAAAATGAACTTGGGTTGCCTCCCAAGAAGCGCTTGTTTAAGGTCATTAGCTCGACCACCTCATTAGATTCATCTAAATCTTGCTCTTGGAGGGGTAAGATATTTTAGAACCCTCCTACCAAGGGCTCTTATTATGGAGGGAGCTTTCATCAAAGGAGCTACAAAGTAAAGTATAACTCTCTCCATCTTCGTCTTCTTGGAAATTTTTTCAGGTGGTCGAAGACGGTTCAGATTGAGCTTCCAATTATTGGCCCATGTGAAATCTGCACATCCAAAAGAAAAACAAATCTCCCACAAGCATGTTATATAGTATAGAGCTAGAACCATATCAAGATAAGATGAATAAGTAATAAAAACTGAATCACATCCAACAAAGTCAATTATAGGTACCTCCATAAAGTTTTCCAAAAGATCACAAGAAATACTAACCTTACTTTGCTGAGAAATACCTGAAATTTCTAAACATGTAGATGTGACTTCCTCTGAATCAAATGATGGTTCCGGCTCTAGCTTAGGTGTTGATGATATCAATGATGGTGATTCTCGAGACTCTACTAGCTCTGCATAAGTCCCTACACATTGTTCCACAACATGATCATTTCTTAAAACCTCTAAGGGTTGTCTTGACAAAGGTGGTGATCCTTGAGATGTTGCTTCCACAACACAGCTCCCTACACATTCTTCCATATCATCATCAACACATACATCAAAAATAAACCAACATCTATGTCCTCAATAGGAGAATCAATAACAAGAGGATCAATAACTTCACTTGCAGTTTTAAGTTGATCTACCACATCACATTCATCATCTGAAAATTCAATGTCACTATAACACCTTATAAAATTTTGAGGTAGATCTGAAAACTTATTTACCACTACATTATCAATAAAATCCTCATCTGAAAAATCTTCATCTTCATATATATTCAAAAATCTACACTCAACCATATTAGTGTCACAGGATTTGCCGAAGTCTTTATTTTCATTGACCCCCACTAACCTTTGTGGAAAAGGAACCCTTAGTGAAGGTCCTGGGAAAGACTGAACTCCCTTTTTCCCAAATTCCCTTTGAGCTTTTGGAGGAGGTCCAACTTGCTTATCTAATGTTGGTGTGATTAATCGTTGAGGGAAAGGTACTTCTGGCCTTTGGGAACTTCCTAGAGAAATGGAATTGAGTTCTTGTGATCTTCTATTATTCTTCTCCTCAATTCTAAACATGTCATTCTTCAGAAGTTCTTCATGATTTTTGCCACTTCTCAACCCGACATCATCACACTTTTCATTGGATCTTGACTGTGTAGGAGGGGGATCTTCTTTAAACCATTTTGAAACAATACTATTAAGCTTTGCCCCCAAATGTTCGAACTCCTCACTCTGTGACTTGTGAATTTCAACATTTTTGGGTGGTTGAATTTCATTTTGTTTGATAGGCTCTCTTACATTCATGGCTTGCACTTTTTGAATATCTGAGGGAAATTCCATCCAACTTTTGTTCGACCATTCATGGAGGTTCAATGTCACTTGATCAATTAATGAATAAGCTTCATCTACACTTTTGTCCATAAAAGAACCTCCAGCTGATGAATCCAATAAAGTCTTGTCTGAGAGAGAAATTCCCCCATAGAATATGTGTAAAATCAATCATTTTTCAAAACCATGATGAGGGCACTGTCTTTGAAGACTCTTGAATCTATCCCATGCTTCAAATAATGATTCTCCATATGCCTGAGCAAAATTTGTTATGCAATTCCTCATATACACCGTTCTACTTGGAGGGAAAAAGTGATTCAGAAATTGCTTCTCCAATTGTTCCCAACTTGTGATGCTTTGAGGACAGAGAGAATATAGCCAAGTCCTTGCTTTATCCTTGATACTGAAAGGAAATGTCATCAATCGAACTGCATCTGCTGATACTCCTTCACATTTCACCAAATCACAAATCTCTAAAAATATTTCAAGATGCAGATAAGGACTTTCTGATACTTCTCCTCCAAATTTGTGACCTTGTATCATGAAAATTATCTCTGGGTCTAGTTGGAAACTTTCTGCTTCAATTTGAGGTTGCACAATGGGAGATAAAAATCTTGCGGAAAAGGGTGTAGAAAAATTTCTCATGGGTCTGCTTGACATGTTAGTGCTCATGGATATTCAAGAAGAAAAAGAAAATTATCAAGGATCAAAAACAAGAAATAAAATGCAATATGAAAAGCAAGAAAACGAATGCAGAATTTAAATTGCAAGAAAGAAAGTACATAATGAAAACAAGAAAGAAAAGATAAATGGAAAAAGAAAAATGTCTAGAATAATTCATCTGCTAAAAATTTGCAAGATATGTTTACAAAAGAAAAGAAGAAAGAAACAAGATCAAAAGAGAAAACAGAGAAAAGTTAGATTAGAGTACTAGAAATCAAGAATGCAAAGTTAGAATTAGAATTGCAACAAAAAGAATTGTCAAGAATGTTATTCAAGAAAGGAAAAACTTTTGAAAACATAATTCTAACAATTAGTTATAACTATGCAAATCAAAAGAAAGAAAGAAAAGTTATGTTTAGTCTAACTCAATTGATAATTCCTAATGTTATAGCGCAGTCCCCGGCAACGGTGCCAAAAACTTGTTATGCTCCGCAAGTGTACGGAAATGTCACAAGTAATATAAAAGATTATCGTATCCACAGGGACTGGAATAAGCACTAGAAATGTCTCAATGCGAATTAGCTAAACAACTATCCAATCGTTTCAAAAGCAAAGTAAAGGTAAACAAATCTAATATTAAAGATCAACAAACAAGAGTTTAGTGTTTTGGGTTATGATAAAGGGAGATTCTAGGAGTTTCGGTTTCTTTGTAAGATTTCTTGAATGTAAATGATTCACCAATTCTTATCCCTCAATTGCCAAACATGTAGAAAGTTGTCGGTTCCCTCTTGCAATAGACAACCGGCTAAGGACTGAGAAATGTATCTAAATAGGATTAATTAGACATGAACCTATGTTGTCCTTACACAGAAGTGCACCTATTACTATGCCTTCCTCGGATATCAACGTAGAAGCCCACGACTCATTAATCTATCAAGATACAAGAAGCTAATCATAAAATCCATCCTACTCTCTTGAATATCCCTATTTCCTCTTCAAGATTATCTCTCAAATGTCCTTACACGGGCTTGCACCTGTCACGTGGATCCCTCGGATGATCGAGTGAGAGTTTATCTTTACCAAGTCTATAAGAAATCCAAACAATCAATCAAGAATGAGAATTGAGCGCAAACCACCATCAATCATTCAAAATCTAATTGATACAAGCAAGATAATGTCATCGAAACAAGAAAATGGCAAATCCATAAGAGATTACATCAATCCATCATACAAATACTCCCTTAATCCTAGAATACAAGATCTACTCCATGAATCGAGGAAGAAAACCCGAAGAAATAGAGATTACAAGCATTCCTTGAATCCCCCAATCCAAGAAACCAAGAAAAAGGGAGAAAAAGGAAACTTATCTACAAAGAAGCTTCGTCTTCGGATCCAATCCACGCTCCGGAGTCGAAATCGTCGAGATCTCCCCTTGCATCGCCCAGAAATCCTCCCAAGAATGGGAGGAAACCACCAAATCTTGCTTTCTCCCAAAGGGGGAGAGATCCCTTTTCAATTCATGAAGATGGGTTTAAATAGAGGAGGGAATCGGGCGCCACACGGCCCCTCGACACGGCCATGTGAGATCCACACGGCCATGTCCAGTTCCTTCTCTGCCAATGCTGCACGACCGTGTGGTGCACACGGCCAAGACCCTCCTGCTCTCTGGAAATGCTACACGGCCGTGTGGTGCACACGGCCATCACCTGCTTGGTCTCTGGGAACCTCACACGGCCGTGTAGATCCACACGGCCATGTCCTGCTTGGCCTCTGGAAACCTCACATGGCCGTGTAGATCCACACGGCCATGTCCTGCTTGGCCTCTGGAAACCTCACATGGCCGTGTAGATTTACACGGCCATGTAAGGTTTCAGCACTAGATGCCATACATGGCCGTGTGCAGCTCACACCCCCTTGCATGGCCCTTGCACACCCTTTGTCTTAGCTTTGAATAGTTATGTTTCATTGCAACATATTTTAGGCCACCAAGATGGGGTTTTCTCCCGTTGAAGTCTTCATCAAAGTTGTAGATCTTGAAGTTATCTACAAGTCGGTATAAAGAACAGCCCAAATCTCCAACCGAGCACAAAGTTATGGCCGTTTTAGTTTCAGTCTGCAGTGCAGAAAACCTCACACGGCCTTCACACGGCCGTGTGAGGTTCACACGGCCCCAACATGACCCCTACACGGCCTTAACACGCCCATGTGAGTTCTACACGGCCAGAACATGAAGAAAACATAGTTTTGCATGCCCATGTCACTCTGGAAGCTCTAGACTTCATTTAAACTCTGTTTTTACTCCAAATCACGTCCTGTCAATCAAAATAAGCAAAGAGTAGATCTCCGAACAGAATATAATGAAAGTATGATATTCTACTGAAACAGGGTGCAATAAACATAGATTATGCCAATGAAATACAAGTAGATGCACATCAAAGTATGCATAAAAGAGTATATAATCTACGCACATCACTTATCTCGGGACCAGCTGCTCGTTCTATGCTGCACCCCACAGTATGAATCTCCAGTCTTCGTGCATGTGCTTTTCTGCCCCTATTAGAATCTCCATCAGTGGGCCCACCTGCGATCATATTGATATTGCCCCGGGCGGCATTACTCCTGTTTTCTTCTTGTTGGGCTGTCATGGCTTCAGAAGGAGCCTTCTCCGACACCTGGCTTGTACCGGCCGGGTAGGCAATGCATCCTACCGAGGCTCGACCGTGCGATATTCCAATTTGAGTGGACTTTGCTGCCTAGGGTACTGCTGCCGATAATAGTTTTGCCTTTGGTAGCGCTCCCTGTTTGCTCTTTTATTTCTCAAAACAAAACAATCTTTAGTATGATGACTGCTAGTTTTATGATAAATGCACCATCTTCTCGGTGCCTCTGGCTGTATCTCCACGTGTTGTACTATCTGTGGACGATATTCTGGATGACAATGAGGTGGATGAAACGCTCGAGGCCCCCTTGGTGGAGGAACAGGAGCAGGAGCTTTCTCCTTAACCAGAGTAGGAGAAGAAGTAATGCCCTCTTTTTTGCGGGCAGCTTGAGCTTCTTCCACATTAATAAATTCAGTGGCACATTCAATTAAAGAATCAAAATTGACAGGAGGATTTCTCACCAGATCTTTAAAGAAATCATTATCATTTAAACCTTGAGAGAAAGCGCTTACTAAGATTTCAGTAGTAGCATTGGGTACATCGATAGCTACCTTATTGAATCTTTTGATGTAGGCTCGGATGGACTCTTTGGATGCTTGCTTAATTGAGAATAAACTCCAAGGAGTCTTATGATACCTCTTGTTACTGAAAAAATGGTGTAGAAAAACTTTCTTGAAGTCCCTAAATTTTTGGATAGATTTTTCTGGCAATCTCTTGAACCAGCGCTGTGCGGCTCCTCCGAGTGTAGTAAGAAACATCCGACATTTCACCCCATCAGAGAATTGTTGTAATAATGCTACATTCTCAAATTTCAATAGATGATCCTCTGGATCTGTGGTCCCAGTATATTCGTCGATCTGAAGATTTTGATACCGCTTAGGAAGCGGATCATCCAGTACACTTTGAGAGAAGGGAGAGATAACTTTTTTCGACGAGCTGTCACTAGTTATCATTTTAACTTTATGCTTTTCTTTATCTGGTGCTTCGCCAGAAGATTCTTGAAACACAGGCCTTCGTCCCCCCTATTCCATGGGAGTACGAAGAAAGGCCCATGGACGCCTTGTCGGAGAAACTGTAGCTGGAGGAAAATATGCATGTTCTTCCTCTTTTCCCTTCCGGTGCTCAGTAGTTGAGATTACTAGATTATGAGCTATTGGCAGAGTAGCTCCAGTATGAGCTTGAAGTTGTTGTTGTTGTTGTTGCAAAGCTTTTTGTACATGAGAATTAATGAGGAAATCCAGATCCTCACGGCTAATGGTGAGTAGCTTTGATTTTCCAACCACTTCCATCATGTAGTCTTAGATTCAGGTGAAGTTCCCACAGAGGGCGCCAATTTGATCCTGTCTGAGAAGCTTAACAAAACGGAGAGCTGGGAGAAAAAACCTACCGCTGATGAAGAATAATACCTATAGAATGACGATCCGAGAAACCCAAAACGGATCCAAGAAGATGAAACCCTGGAATGTCCTTCTGATGCGAAGTTCCGATGGTGATAAAGAAATCCTACCGAAGCGAAACCGAATCCGGAGCTTCCAAGGCTTCCTGCGCACCAGAGACCAACCAACACTATTGTCAGTGACCTAAGACCGGGGTGGGAATCCCTGGCTAGGCCCTCTGACGCTCAAATTAGTGATCTCTCTCCGTGTGGAAGGAAGAAAGAAGAAGGAGAAAAACAGCAGTTCCGAATTAGGGTTATGAATGTGCACAAGGATGTGAACTTACCTCGCCAACGGAGAGGATTCCCCTTTTTATACCACTTCATATAACATCCGTAGTCATGAAGAGGACCCCGGTCTGTTAGAGTTTGTTATGAGATGACGTAAGCTACGTACTTGTAGTAAATGACTTTTAAGGAATCTTTTTTGTACCCTAGATGTACCTTCTTTATCGTCTAGTACCTGTAGAAAAGTCTAAAAACACATTTCCCGCCAAATATGTAGAACCTGTTATATAATCACACATTGCAAATATCTTCATTAAACTACTTTATTTGAAATATTTACTTCTGTCCTGTTTCACAAGTTATCTAAAAGTGTATCTATCGTTCCTACTCGCCCCTCCTGTTTTTGCTATATCATATATAGCCTAATATAACATTGTTTCTTGTATCAGTCGAAACTAAACTTAAACTAGGTCTGGTCAATTATTATTACCTCTCATAAGGCTCCTTGGGCAATACCCGCCCGTACCCCTCTAAGTTTATTATCCCAGCTAGTATTGGGCTATATTTTATCAAGTGTATAATCTTGATCCATATTGGTATAGCCTTTCCCAGGTATTATCCAGCCTAGATTGGTCTACCTCATTGGAAGTATGTCTAGGTCAATATTGCCCTATTTAGTTGGAAGTATTTCTCGGCCGATATTGGCTTTCCTCCCTAAAGGTATGTCTTGACAGAAATTGGTTTGCCTCCCTGGAGGTATATCTCGGCCGATATTGGCTTTCCTCCCTGAAGATATGTCTTGACAGAAATTGGCTTGCCTCCCTGGAGGTATATCTCGACCGATATTGGCCTTCCTCTCCGGAAGTATATCCTGATCGATATTGGCCTATCTACTTGGAAATATATCTTGGCCGATATTGGCCTTCCTCTCCGGAAGTATATCCTGATTGATATTGGCCTACCTCCTTTGAGTTATATCCCGGCCGATATTGGCCTTCCTCTCCGGAAGTATATCCTGATCGATATTGGCCTACCTCCTTTGAGGTATATCCCGGCCGATATTGGCCTACCTCCTTTGAGATATATCCCAGCCGATATTGGCCTTCCTCTCCGGAAGTATATCCTGATCGATATTGGCCTACCTCCTTTGAGGTATATCCCGGCCGATATTGGTCTTCCTCTCCGTAAGTATATCCTGATCGATATTGGCCTACCTCCTTTGAGGTATATCCCGACCGATATTGGCCTACCTCCTTTGAGATATATCTCGGCCGATATTGGCTTACCTCCTTTGAGGTATATCGCGGTCGATATTGGCCTTCCTCTCCGGAAGTATATCCTGATCGATATTGGCCTACCTCCTTTGAGGTATATCTCGGCCGATATTGGCCTTCCTCTCCGGAAGTATATCCTAATCGATATTGGCCTACCTCCTTTGAGGTATATCCTGGCCGATATTGGCCTTCCTCTCCGGAAGTATATCCTGATCGATATTGGCCTACCTCCTTTGAGGTATATCCCGGCCGATATTGGCCTTCCTCTCCGGAAGTGTATCCTGATCGATATTGGCTTACCTCTCCGAAGGTATATCCTGATCGATATTGGCTTACCTCCTTTGTGGTATATCTTGGCCAATATTGATCTATTTTCTCCACTCAGCTATCTCCTTTCCCTTCCTTACCGGGGATCCATGAAACCTAACCCATATCATCGAATAATAAAATCAGAACTCAGTTCGATATTACCAGTTCTGATTACCTTAAGTTTTTTGTCGTTGTCGAATGCAACTGACCTTAAGTTCTTGAGTTTTAGCTTAGTGAACTTCAATCTGTCTCCGGTCATGTGTTTAGAGCATCCACTATCTAATATTCATTGGTCTAAATCATTATTTTCCTACACATAAAATATTTGATTTGGATCCAATTTTGACGAATCAAAAGATAGTTTGATTGTAACGCCCATAAATTTCCTCTATTTAAATAAAGCAAAAAGAAGTTGAAGAAGAGAAAAAGAAATAAAAATACAATCATAAATGGCCTGGGCTAGGATTGAGTAAGTCAATTATGTAAATATTATTTTTCCTAATTCCCTTAAGTGTAATATCTAGGTATTCAACATTTTTAATTACACACTCAGAATTAGAAAAGGTAACTAAATAACCAAAGTCACATAGTAGACTTATGCTAAGTAAGTTAAAGTTAAATTTATCAACTAATAGGACTTTTCGAATAATAAAATCAGAACTCAGTTCGATATTACCTGTTCTGATTATCTTAAGTTTTCCGTCATTGCCGAATGCAACAGACCTTAAGTTCTTGAGTTTTAGCTTAGTAAATTCAATCTGTCTCCGGTCATGTGTCTAGAGCATCCACTATCCAATATTCATTGGTCCAAATCATTATGTTCCTACACATAAAATATTTGATTTGGATCCAATTTTGACGGATTAAAAGATAGTTTGATTGTAACGCCCATAAATTTCCTTTATTTAAATAAAGCAAAAAGAAGTAGAAGAAGAGAAAAAGAAATTAAAACACAATCATAAATGGCCTGTGCTAGGATTGAACCCTAGACCTCTTACTTGAAATTAGTTTAAGTCGCCATTACGTGGTGGTAAAGCATCACATTGGAAGTAGGAAACAATTGATTATAAGCAGATTTTGTGTGAAGAGATGCTTCAATTTTCACTTAGTATAAAAGGGAAAGGAAGAAATGAAAACCTAACTTTTCATCTTCCTCTTCCTTTCCTCTCTAGCCAAATTTTTCCTTTCCTCATTTCAAGTTTCGGTCAAGAACCCTAGGGCTCCAAGCATTAAAGCTTTGCAAGGGGAAGAATAAAAAGGGAAGGTCTCTCCCAAGGAGGTGGTACGCTCGGGAAAGGTGTTTTGGGGATTTAGGCGTGCAAGAGGGGATTTGTTTTCCCTACATCTTATACTAGTACGATTTAGCGAAAGGATGTAAGTACTTCTCACCTGCGGTGTAAGTTGCTTCGTCAATGCATGTTGTAGTATGTATCTTTGTAAGTTAAAAGAAGATTCATGCCATGATATGTTTTATGTATGTTAAACGAGATAGATGTTATGATTGTAAGATGCCCTCTAAAGGTTGGGATTAAGAGTACATTTAGAGTATTTGATTTGCTTCCCATAAGATTTGGGACATAAAGTGTTTGTTGAAATGACAAGTTAGTGAAAGTATAAGAAAGAAGTATTAAAAAAAAAGTATTTTACTTTAAGATGACATGTACTGGGCGCAAGGTCCATGGGTGGGCTCCTAGATAACCACTAGGCCCCTAGATCGCCTAGTAGTACCTTAATAAATTCAGGATTAGCTACGTCGCACTTTATTAAGGATGCGCGCAAAGTGGTACAATGCCGGGCCCAAAGCAAGTGATTATTATTTTCACTAGTATGTAAGATAAAGTTTTCTAAGCTCATTGATTTGTTAAAGTGAAACATTATTAAGTTGAGAACTAGAGTTAGAGAGTGCAGGGTTTGAACTCTATAGCATAGCAAATTTTATGTTTTTCATTGCATGGTTTTAAGTGGATATTTTGCATGATAAACTGATTTTAAAATGCATGCCATATACATATTTCCAAGTTATGTATTTTATCATAAATGATTGTTAAGTGCAAGTTTTGGTTTCCGCAAGCAGTTTGAAAAACATGTACTACTTGAATGCATTGTTTTGTAAGTAGATGGTACTTACTAAGCATTGACCTATAGATTACTTTTCCTTATACTGCAGATAAAGGTAAAGGAAAGCTCGAGTAAGGAGAGGCAGCAGGAGCAATGTTTGCTGGTGTGTGTGACGGAACAGTAGGAAGTGATCTTGGAACTTGCAAGTGCATGGAATATGTTAGATTTTGGTACTGATGGACCTAATCTTATTTTGCTTAGTATAAAAGTGCTATTAAAAGTTGTGTATGATGAAATTGACAGTTTGTTAGTAATTAGCATGCCAAAGACTCTTCCTAAAGAAATGGGAGAGAACGGTAAGCCAAGAGGGAGTACAAAGGGAAGAACCAACCTCCTTTGTAGTGCTGGGTGTGACCCCTGCACGTCCCGTGACACGGCCGTGTGGATTCACACGGCCATCACCTCTCCCCTCTCGGCCTAGGTGACATAGTCGTATGGATTCACACGGCCATCACCTGCTCCTTCTCGGCCAGGGTGCTATGGTTGTGTAGTTTTACACGGTCGTGCACCTCTTCCTGTTGGCCATAGTGACATGGCCGTGTGGCTTCACACGGCCGCACATCACGTTTGGTCTCGGTCAATGTGACGATCGTGTGAAGCACACGGCCATGCACCTCTTCTTCTCGGGTAAGATGACATGGTCGTGTGGTTTCACACGGTCGTGCACCCCTTCGTCACAGCCGAGGTGACACGACCGTGTGAGACACACGGTTGTGCCCCTCTCCTCACTGCCAGATGACACGACCGTGTGGAAGCCACACGACCATGCCCTGCTCCAGTAGGGAAGGCCTTACACGACCGTGTGGCGCACACGACCGTGCCTAAACTTGGGTCTGGTAAGGCCACATGGCCGGCCATCACCATACGGCCATAGCATGCCCCTTCACGGGTAGGGCCGCAGGGCTGGTTCGGGTCACAAGGTCCAGACCCCTTCGCAACTATAGAGTACCTCTCAACTCTGCTTCGCTCCAAACCATGGTTTAATAGTTGAAACAAGTTCAGACTAGATTTTTGAATCGAGCGATGTGCAAATAACAATGTCCTTAGAAGGTATGAAAAGAGTAATGTCCATGTCCTAAGAGGGTTTTAGAAAGGCGGTCGTTACGGTTTGGTATCAGAGCCAAGTTCCATCCTTCCACCATACACACATCAAGCATTGATCCTGCAGCTCCCAAGTAAGACAGTACCTTCTCAAAATTTTATGCATTTTATTTCTATTATGATTAGTAGGAAATATTTGTAAGATTAAGCATACTTATACATGAAAGTATTAAGGGCAACAAGTAAGAATGATGATGGGCTGACGTATGTTTCATTTGTTGGGTTATGAATATATAGATGGCAAGGGGACGACCAGCTAGACAGCCGAGGGTTAATGAACCTCAACCAGGGGAAAATGAGTCTGCACCACAGTCCAACCTTTTAGAAGTAGTAGCTCAACTTCAGAGACAAGTGACTGAGCAGCAACAGGTTATTGTCACCCTAACTGCTAACCAGCAAGCTTCCCCTGTGGTCCCATCGGAAGTCAATGTGGTAACACCTACTATAGCTTAAGTACCATCCGTTACACCTGTAGCCCCAACAAAGGTGGCGAGGCAAGAAGCATACCTCATCCAGTGGCAGAAACTGAAACCAGAGAATTTCTTTGGCACCAATGAACCATGGGATGCTCAGGCATGGTTCAAAACCTTGGAGAGTATAATGGAGCTACTGGACTGGTCGGAGGTAGAAAAGATTAAGTGTGACTCCTTCTGCTTCACTAGGGATGCAAGAATGTGGTGGGAACGGGTCAAGGCAAAATGAAAAGTAGATTAAATGGCCTGGTCTGACTTCGAGACTGAGTTCTTCGAAGAGTTCTTCGAAGAGTTCTTCCATATACGAGTCATGAACAAACATTACAATGAGTTCATGGAATTCTGACAAGGAAGTTTATCAGTAGATGAAGCCGTGAAGAAATTCAATAGGTTGGTTCAGTTCACCTATGTCGTAAGCACAAAGGAAAGGGTAAGACTAATGCTCAAGATGCCGAGGCCGAGATAGCTCTGAATGTGTGGTGGAATTAATGAGCCAGAACCTGGGCATTAGTAGTGCCCGATCACGGAGCATTATATGTAATTGCGCCAAGCCGAGCTTGATGGAGAATAAAAGTCAAGGGAGTTCGGCAATGAGAAACCCCAGTCGTCATGGGTCAACTCGAAGGGAGCTCAAGAGGAAGCAATGGAGTAGTAAGAAGGAGGATATCCGTAATGGACCTAAGTATGCTACATGTTCCACGCGAACATCAAAGAAAGTGCATCAGGGCATGAGTGGTTGTTATACATGTGGTCAAGAGGGCATATGGCCAGAATGCTCGACTAAGATCAACCTTCCTCCATGTACGTAATATGGAGGCAAGCAGCACACGCACAGACTACAGCGGCTGAGCGTTGGAGGTCCCCGCAGGCGGGAGAAGCTCCACCACTACAACAAAACCCTCATAGACATCGATTTTCATTTCTATTACATTTTCACCAATGTCTATGAAGGCGATGTAAAAGGTCCGCCATTTTAGACATCGGTTAAAACCCGTGTAGTATCACTTAACAACAACGAATCGTTATTATAACGTAGTATAACGACACCATTTCATCAACGATAAACCGATGTATTATATATAACAATAACACTTAGCAGCGGTGGAAAACCGATGTAATATCAATATTGTTTAACGACGCCGATTCGATTTCCGAAATAGTGAAAAATCGATATTATACAACATTTTAATAGTATAAAATTTAGTTAATATTATTATACATCGGTGTATTTAAACACACCAAGTAAATATCAATGTTACCAATACATAATATTATTCTTAAAATATAAAAAGATAATAGATATTGTACACATCAAGTCCGTATCCACAAATTACACAAATATTCCTCTTACAACATCAAAAGATAATTAACTATGATGCCTAAATCGCATTGGCTGATGACAAATCACTGACAAGGGCTAAATCACCTTGAAAAATTATATCAAGCTTACACTTGCAGGGAGCAGTGTTGCCATTTTCAGTCAACTTCTATAAAATCTTCTACCATTGTTGAATGTATGTTTGTAGCTGATGTCAAACGCATTTCATAAATTTCTATTGTAAGCAAGGCGTCGCATACAACCCGTCCAACTTGGAGAATTTTTGGGTAACCTGATAGGATGTAGCTGTAATGAGCAAAAAGATCAACAACGAAAGTTCAACTGCAATAAATAGGGCACTTACCTGCAACTGGGCATCGAGGATGTGGTTTCTTTGTACTTATGTAGTGGATTACTGGTTCCTTCTCATAAATATGCTTGCAGTCCATCCTGCTTGATGAAGAACAACAGATAGAAAGAACACGGTTTATGACTTTAATAATAATAATAACATACTTTTTGCTTTGGAAAAAAAAATGTGAAACAGACTAGTCATAAGCTTCTTCATCACTTGATAAATAAATATACATTAAGCATTGTTCAAGGAACATGAACAATTGAATCAACAAAATCTGTTAAAAGGTTTTTTTGAGTTGTTAGAATGAAATATAAGTAGAAAGCTATGGAATGTTGTCTACGACATTAACATATCTCACATTGCATTCTACAAAGCACACAAATTCATAGTTCGCAACTAATCAAATAAGGACTCATGCCAAATTGAATATGGTTCAAGAAGGAACATGATTTCCAAGGAAACCAAGCTCTGCATTTTAAGAAAGAAGTTCATGTAAAATAGTTGTTTTTAGTTAACTTATGAACTAAAAAAGTCTGATCATCATCTAATTCTTGTTATCCATCTCTGCTCACTATTGAATATGGATCTGATAGAGAAATTCAAAAAATATGAACAATTGAATGTTTTCGCTTAATCAACATGAGAAGATGCAAATTACCTCTGGGATTGATGGTGCATATGGTGTTCTTTTCAAGACTTTTAGTCACTCTGCAAACATGTCAAGAGTTTGAAGATGGACAAGAAGATTAATTTACCATGAAACAAATAATATAAAGCCGAAATAAATAAATGCTTAGGACATATTTAAAGGAAAACATCAAATAGCAAAAGATGAGATTATACTATGTATAACCAGCCGTGGTTATATTTCTTCAAATTTATTAACATATAAAGCAGTGGTATTCAAATTGTTCACACATGCTATTAGTCTGCCAAGAACATCATCAAATTTTAGTAATTCTTTTGCAACTTTAACAGAAGCATCAATTGCTTTAGAACTCAGTTGTATTTTTCCTTCTCATGAATACATCAAGTAAATCAGTTGTGTTTTAGAACTGTGGGAAACAACACCCAAGGTGAGACATGCATAAGACTTACAGAAAAGACATACTGTGGTTGCAGAGCAATCATCTAGTAGAAATCAATTCACTAACAATTATTGAATTGAATCAGAGATGTAAACCAGAGACACGCAGGTCACTCTAGAATAATCATTAACAGTGGTTGAACTGAAGACAAGATGTAAACCAGAAAGACAGAGAGACAGAGGGGAAAAAAATGCAGGCAATGATTTGAATGGCATCCGAGCATCTGTAAATTTCCAGAAAACCAGATGTATTGATCACAATAGAACAAATTAATGAGCAAACAATGAGCTACCCCAATGTCATCAGCAAGGTCGCTGCCGTGAGAAGGAAAGGATCCCATACTTTGGCCATTTTTATTCCAAAGTGATATCTTTTTATCGTCACCAGCACTAGCAATCACTAGGTCTGCACGAACAAAGATTAAACTTTAGTAAGATTTTTCCACCGTAAAAGTCAGCCACCATCTGCTGGATTAACAAAATTAACTAAGTTATACAAGATACAAAATAAACATGAATGATGAGTCATGGGAAAATTAAATTCTGACGGCACTAGGTAAGGATGAAACATGCCCTTATACAATTCGAATAGCGTAGATCCAAGGCAAAGCAACAAATTTCCAAGAGAAGTAAAAAATGCAGATACGTAGTTTCCTAGTAATTTTGCTTCAGAGAGTAACGCATCCCAGACTATCGGGGGGGGGGAAAGAGAGGCTAAAATCGAGCAAACAAAACCCTCCGACACAAGCATAACAGAAATGCACAGCAAAGAGGAAGCAAACAGATAGTGCAATATAAAACGAGGCGGGAAAGAGGTTTTACTGGTGTGGTTCCACTTGACGGAGTTGATTTGAGATCCGGGGGAAGGCGTGTAGCTGAGGGTGCAGGGATCACCGGCATCCACCGTGACGTCGAAGAGCTTGACGGTGTCGCCGCCGCAAGTGGCGAGAAGCGAAACTGATGAATCCACGAACCGCATCTCTCGACTTCTGTAACACCCCTAGAAAGCCTAGATAAGAAAGTAAGGGTAATGAGAGTACGAATGTGGTGAAAAGAAGGTGTAGATATTCTAAGTTAAATATTAAGATGGGAAGGATTTAGATGATTAAAACTTTATGAAAGAAAATAAAGTTGAGAATATAAATCATCTATGCATGATTTATGATGGATGGAATTAATATAGACAAAAGGAAGAAATATGAGATAATATATACATGTATGAAATATTTATGCATAATGCATAATATTGTAATATATGAATTATTATGTACAAAAGAAAATAAAATGTTAGAAGAGAGATTGAACCTTGGATCTCTTGTAAGGAACATGTATAGGATATCAAAGGGGATAGGAGAATTATTGATAAGAAGAGAAAGGACTAAGTAGTTAAGAATAAGAAAGGATTCTTTTTATTTAAAAGAAAAAGGAAGTAAAAAGAAGTAAAAATATACATAACCAAGTTTTGATCCTTGGTTCTCTTGTGGATGCATGCATATGTTAACCAAGTGTGATAGGAGAGGATATTGTAAGAGGAGAGATAGGAATTATAATTAAAGGAAAGAAAGGAGAGAAATTAAGAGAAAGAAAAGAGAGAAACTCAAGAAGCATTTCTCTAGCATATTCTTTCTCATTAAGAGGAGAAGTAAATGAGGAGGATGAATCAAGTCAAGTTTTCCTCCCCTCACTTTAGTATAAATAGGCATGGAGGGGGGGGGCTTCATCCTCAACTCACTCTCCTCCTCTCCTCCATTTGTGCCGAGCACTCTCCCTCCCTCTTGTTGCCGAGAGCAACAACTCTCCCCCTTCTTTCTTTCTTTTTGTTGCCGAGCAACACAAGAGGAAGAAGCCTCCTCTTCTTCCTCCTCCTCTCCACCAAAAGACCTAGCCACTTCTTCCTCCATTGGTGCCGAGCAAAGCAAGCAAGGAAGAAAGGTCCACAAGCAAGTTCTCAACTCTAGGAAACTTAAGCAAAGAAGGTAAGCTTCCCCTCACCTGCGGTACAAGGCTTTCATGTGATTTTCGGATTCTTTTTCTATGCCTTGAAAGAAAGTTTTCCCCTATGTTTGTATACATATATGATGCATGATCAGAGGTGTATGTAACCCTAGAATTTCAATCAAAAATATTGTAAATAGGTTAGGAAAATTATTGTCTAACCAAACTAGTGCAAGTTTTCTATGAAATGCTAAGGACCTTCCTATGGTTTTCTTGCTTGGAAGTTGATTGGAACCAAAAGAACCCCACTCTCATGTTTCGGCCAAGAAAGAATTTAGGGTTAGGAGGACCTTGAATTTAAAATAACTATGCTTATATGACATGATATAAAGTTCTTAAGAGTTGTATACTTGTATGTTGAAAGAAACTCATGAACCTTACTCTTAATATTTCAGCCATGGTAAGGTGATAGTTTAGAGAAGCTTAAACAAAATTCTAATATGCTCAATGACCTCTGTGATATTATGTTATGAAAGATGATTAATGCTCTCATGTTTAATTGGAATGTAGAAAATTAGTTACATGATTTATGACATGTAAGATCACAAGAGTCCTAGCTTGTTTATGATCCAACCTTGTGTATGATGTTCTTAGTAAATCTTGCTATGAAATTTACTTAGGTTTCCCATGCTTTAGGCCACTTAAAGGAAGTTTATATTCTATGAATTTCGGCCAAGTAAGGTTTGAAGGACCTAGAGGCCTTGGAAATGAAACCTAAGGGGTTAAAAGTACTTCTTATGAAAACTTGATAATGTGTGAATGTGATACATGTTTGTATGACCTAAATGAATCATTATGTGTTCGGCCATGAAGGGATAGATGCCCTAGAAACCCTAGAACAAAAATTAAATATGTCTATGCCATGCTGTATGAAAATGATATGATAATAAGTTGGAATGCATGATTGCTTTAGTTACGAAATGATATGCATAATGAAGTTATATTATGAAATATGCCATGATGTGTTATAGCATAGAAAATGCTATACATAATGAAAAGAAATGAAGTTATGTTATGATATGTGATAGCATAGGAAATGCTATACATAATGAAAAGAAATGAAAAAGAATAAATGCATGAAAGATGGTTAAGGACATGATATGATAGTTATGCATGATAAGTTATTTTTATGGTTTGTACCAAGGGTGGGCTCCATCCGGGGTCGATGGAGTAAGACTCGGGCCTCGTCAGTAATGGGCCTTTGAGTGCCCTAGGTCGATGGAGTAAGACTCGGGCCTAGTATGTATGCATGGTAGGGCTCAAGACTTGCTACCTTGGACCTACGCATTAAGTATGTGGTACAAACTGGGATCCCAAATGATGATGATATTAATTTCAAGTACTATTAAGTATAAGTTTTCAAATTCACGATGCATTGCCTACATTCATATGTGCTTGAATTATATGATGATATGATATAATGTCATGTGATATTATGATATGAATATGATGCCCTTGTATGCCTCATGCTTGTGATTTATTCGTTTTATGATATGATATTCATGCTTCTATGAAATGATATGTGAATAAGAAATATGCATGATATGTTTGAATAGAATGATATGTTATGTTATGATTAGTTGAGACGATGATATGTTGATCCATTCTTGATATACGATGATTCTCGGTTTTAGTGAGTAGGAAAGGAACTTACTGAGCCATGAGTGCTCATAGCTTACTTTCCTTGTACCGCAGATAAAAGAGAAAGCTGGATGTACAACGGAGCAGCAGGAGGAGCAGATAGTGATGTGTGTGGTGGTGGCTCGGCAAGAACGATTCGGACAAATTAATATTTTTAGTTATAAGTTCAATATATGCACATTTGAACAAATTAGAATATGTGATATTATGCTTAATAAATTAAATTCTTTAAAGTTTTTATTCTTCCGCTGTTATAACTAAAGCATGTACGTAAGTAGTATAAGATCGTAGCGCCGCCCTTGGGTAAGAAGGGTGGGCGTTACAACTTCTCCTCGCCAGATCCACACAGCAACAGACAGTCCACTAGGGTTTTTGATAATTAAAAACTAAAGAAAGACATCAGTATAATGAACCTGGGAGTCGCGGTCGTGCTCAGCCCAGCAATCATCTGCAAATCATCCATGGATTAGAAATTACAAATAATTAAAAGGAAGTTAAACAACTGGCGAGAGACTAACCGATGTTGGCGAGAGCCCGGATGCAGTTATAGAGCTGAGGAGGAAGGCCACAGGGAAGGGGGATTGGCCGAGGAAGCTCCAGCCCCGCGTCAGCCCGATCCGCGGCGACATGGAGCCCCCAAAACCCCTAGAGCGCATCCCTAAAAGGAGGATGCGGAGGATTAGGGTTCGCGAGGAGAAGCCCAAAAGAAAGCGGGCTAAGAAAGTCCGCCAGAATTTTGGTTCATAGACACCGGGTTTTAAAAACCGCGGCTAAAATCGATGTCTATTAATGAAAAAAAGGCACTCATAGACATCGGCTAAAAAAACCGATGTCTATGAGCGAAAATCTGCGCTCATAGACATCGGTTTTTGGAAAAACCGATGTAAAATACTCAAAGACATCGATTTTTGCTTAAAATCGTTGTTGTTCCACCGATGTCTATGAGGGGTTTTGTTTTATGCATGCACATTTACATACTTTGAGCATGCTTGATCTATGCACTTTTATAGCTTTCCTTTCCTTAGCATATTTACTCTTTTGGTCTTGAGATATGCTTTTTGTGCATTTACACTGCGCAGTGGCGAAATTGGTGAAGATGTACCCGGCAAGCTTGGAAGGAATTGAAGGAGAGAGTGTGTCATACACACACTGCAGGAGTTTTAATAGAGGGAAGAGAGGACATGCGTCAGAATCTCAGTACTTGCCGTGTGAAGGAAATAGAGCAGATGCCGTCTAGTTCATAGATCTGCATGTCGAGCCGAGGCTGGTGGTCCAGTGGTGCAATTTGCAGAAGGGGGGCCTGTGGATCTACAGTGCTTGGTTGCTTTAAAGAGAAGAGAGCTAGGTCGTGTGAGTCACACGGTTGTGTTTGGAAGAGAAGGAAGAGGACATGGCCGTGTGAATCTCACACGGGGTCGTGTAGCGCCCGATTTCCTCCTCTATTTAAACCCTCCTTCATGAATTGAAAGGGATCTCTCCCCTTTGGGAGAAGGCAAGATTTGGTGGTTTCCTCCCATTCTTGGGAGGATTTCTGCGATTCGAGGGGAGTTCTTGACGATTTCGACTCCGGAGCGAGGATTGGATCCGAAGACAGATAAGTTTTCTCTTTCCCCCTTTTCTTGGTTTCTTGGATCGGGGATTTAAGAATGCTTGTAATCTTTATTTCTTCGGGTATTCTTCCTCGATTCATGGAGTAGATCTTGTATTCTAGGATTAAGGGAGTATTTGTATGATGGATTGATGTAATCTCTTATGGATTTGCCATTT
Organism: Zingiber officinale; assembly: GCF_018446385.1. NCBI lineage: Eukaryota > Viridiplantae > Streptophyta > Magnoliopsida > Zingiberales > Zingiberaceae > Zingiber > Zingiber officinale. The sequence continues at coordinate 73,985,738 of NC_056006.1, forward strand.
TCTTGTTTCAATGACATTGTCTTGCTTGCATCAATTAGATCTTGAATGATTAATGGTGATTTGTGCTTAATTCTCATTCTTGATTGATTGTTTGGATTTCTTGTGGACTTTGTAAAGATAAACTCTCACTCGATCATCCCACGTGACAGGTGCAAGCCCGTGTAAGGACGTTTGAGTGATAATCTTGAAGAGGAAATAGGAATATTCAAGAGAGTAGGATGGATCTTATGATTAGTTTCTTGTATCTTGATAGATTAATAAGTTGTGGGCTTCTATGTTGATATCCGAAGAAGGCATAGTAATAGGTGTGCTTCTGTGTAAGGACAACGTAGGTTCATGTCTAATTGATCATATTTAGATACATTTCTCAGTCCTTAGCCGGTTATCTATTGCAAGAGAGAACCGACAACTTTCTACAAGTGTTTGGCAATTGAGGGATAAGAATTGGTGAACCATTTACATTCAAGAAATCTTACAAAGAAACTGAAACTCCTAGAATCTCCCTTTATCATAACCCAAAACACTAAACTCTTGTTTGTTGATCTTTAATATTAGATTTGTTTACCTTCACTTTGCATTTGAAACAATTGGATAGTTGTTTAGCTAATTCGCATTGAGACATTTCTAGTGCTTATTCCAGTCCCTGTGGATACGATAATCTTTTATATTACTTGCGGTGACATAACAAGTTTTTTGCCGTTGCCGGGGACTGCGCTATAACATTAGGAATTATCAATTGAGTTAGACTAAACATAACATTTGTTTCTTTCTTTTCATTAATCATTAGATTTCTGTTTTTACTTTCTTGTATAACTTTTACTTCTTGTTAATTCTTTTTGTACAAATTCAATTCTACATTTTTTATTCTTTTTTTTCTTTTTTCTTTTTCTGTTGAATTGTCATTTGCTATCTTGTTCTTGTGTATGCGAAGATCTAACTTTGCAGGGGAATTCTTTCCTTTTGACCCTGAGATTGATAGAACTTTCCATAAAAGAAGAATTCTGCAAAGGCAAATAGAAGAACAAGAATATCTAAACATGGTGTGCAAGTCACTAGGAGATTATGGAGCTCCGAAGTCTGTAAAACAAATGGGAGCAATTGTTTACCCTAACATACAAGCAAGAAATTTTATACTCAAACCATCTTTTGTTTCCATGGTTCAGAAAACTCAGTTTGGAGGATTGGAGATTGAGAACCCTTATTCCCATTTGATGGAGTTTTATAGATATTGTTATACTTTGAAATATGAAGAAGTTTCATCTGATATTGTTTAGCTGCTTGCTTTTCCTTTTAGTCTGAAGGATGCTGCAAAAAGATGGTATAATTCTCTAAAGTCTCAAAGTATCAAAACATGGGATGAGTTAGAGCAAAAATTCCTTGACCAATATTTCCCTCCAAGGAAAACTACTTATTTGAGAAGTCAAATTTTAAATTTTAAGCAATTGGATGGAGAAAAATTATACCAAGCCTGGGAAAGATACTCTTCTTTTTTGCAGTTATGTCCACATCATGGAATTGAGAAATGGTTAATTATGCATTTTTTCTATGATGGGCTTTCTTTCTCAAATAAGAATCAACAGGATTTAGCATCTGGAGGATCATTTTTGAAAAAAAGTTTAGAAGAAACTTTTGAGATAGTTGGCAGAATTACGCAAAATTCCAATGATTGGGCAGAGCAAGATAGCTCATTCTTAACAATGAATATCATTAGAGAAAAGGATGATGTTGAAAAAGGGCTTATCTTGAATCAAAACGATTTCCAAACATTATTTCCTTGGTGCTGTGAATCATTATCAAAAATGTTTGGTGAAAAAGCATTTTCAACAGAAAAGGGGGTATGTCTTGGTGATCATAAGGAGGATGATCTGTCTTTAGATATTGAAGATTTTTTAGAAGAAAGCTTGGATAAGGAGGAGACTATGTTGATAGAACAAGAGCCAGTTTTACCAGAAATAGTACCACCTCAACTTGAACTTAAACCATTACCACCAAATCTTAAGTATGAATTTCTTGGGCCGAATTCTACTTATCCAGTTATAATTAATGCTCAGTTAAATGAGTTTGAAACAAAGAGACTGTTGGATGAGATAAGGTTGCATAGAATGGCCATTGGATATACAATTGATGATATAAAAGGGATTAGTCCATCTCTCTGTATGCATAGAATTTTACTTGAAGAGAGTTACAAGAACTCAATTGAGCATCAAAGGAGACTAAATCCAAATTTAAAAGAGGTAGTAAAGAAGGAAGTGATTAAACTTCTTGATGCAGGGATTATTTACCCAATTTCGGATAGTGAATGGGTGAGTCCAGTCCACGTGGTTCCAAAGAAAGGAGGAATGACTGTTATCAAGAATGAAGAAGATAAGCTAATTTTAACACGAACAGTGACGGGGTGGCGAATGTGCATTGATTATCGGAAGTTGAATAAAGAAACAAGGAAAGATCATTTCCCTTTACCATTTATTGATGAAATGCTTGAAAGATTAGCTAAACATTCCTACTTTTGTTACTTGGACGGATATTCTGGATTTTTTCAAATTCCAATTCATCCTCAAGACCAGGAGAAGACTACTTTTACTTGTCCTTATGGTACCTTTGCTTATCGTCGGATGCCATTTGGGCTTTGTAATGCTCCAGCCACTTTTCATGATGGCAATTTTTTCAGATTTAATAGAAAAAATTATGGAGGTTTTCATGGATGACTTCTCAGTTTATGGAAATGACTTTGATTCTTGTTTGTCAAATCTTTCTACTGTTCTAAAAAGGTGTGAAGATATAAACCTAGTGTTGAACTGGGAAAAATATCACTTTATGGTTAAGGAAGGAATAGTTTTGGGGCATAAAATTTCAGAGCATGGTATTGAGGTAGATCAAGCAAAAGTGGAAGTAATAGACAAATTACCCCCACCCATCAATGTAAAAGGAGTTAGGAGTTTTTTAGGACATGCTGGTTTCTATAGACGTTTTATTAAGGACTTTTCAAAGATTTCCAAGCCATTAACTAATCTGTTGATTAAAGATGTTGAGTTTTGTTTTGATAGCGAATGTATTGAAGCCTTCAATAAAATCAAGAGTGTTCTTACAATAGCTCCAGTCATTCAAGCACCTGATTGGGATCTTCCTTTTGAAATAATGTGTGATGCTAGTGATTTTGCTGTAGGAGCAGTTTTGGGACAACGAAGAAATAAGATTTTACATGCGATCCATTATGCAAGTAAAACACTTGATGCAGCCCAAGTAAACTATTCTACTACAGAAAAAGAATTATTGGCAGTGGTATTTGCTATTGATAAATTTAGATCCTATCTAGTAGGATCAAGAGTAATAGTATATACTGATCATGCAGCTATTCGGTATCTACTTGGAAAGAAAGACGCTAAACCTAGGTTAATCAGGTGGATTTTACTTTTGCAAGAGTTCAACCTTGAGATTAGGGATAAGAAAGGAGCTGAAAATGTAGTAGCGGATCATTTGTTTAGAATATCTCAAAAGTCAGAAAATGAGGTGGATTTTGATTTACCTATTGATGACATATTCCCGGATGAACACTTATTAGCTTTATCAAGTGTGAAAACTCCTTGGTACGCAGATTTTGTGAATTTCCTTGCTAGTGGAGTGTTACCTCCGGATTTTTCTCATCAATAAAGGAAAAAGTTTTTTTTAGAAGTTAAGAATTATGTTTGGGATGAACCTCTCCTATATAAGAAGTGCAATGATGTGATTTATCGAAGATGTATACCTGAAGAAGAAGTTAGAGATATCTTGTTTCATTGCCATTCTTCGTCCTATGGAGGACATTTGGGTAGTTCAAAAATGATTACGAAAATTCTTCAAGCAGGATTTTATTGGCCAACCTTATTCAGGGATGCTAAGTTGTTTGTTCAGTCTTGTGATCAATGTCAGAGAACTGGGAATATAACTAAAAGAAATGAAACGATGTTAAATTACATTCTTGAGGTTGAGTTATTTGATGTTTGGGGAATTGATTTCATGGGACCTTTCCCTCTTTCATATGGGAATAGGTATATTCTTGTGGCAGTAGATTATGTGTCCAAATCTACGTGCGATGCGAAAACAGTTATCAAATTATTTAGGAGTATTATCTTTCCAAGATTTGGGGTGCCAAAGGCAGTCATTAGTGATGGAGGATCACATTTTATAGAGAAACAGTTTGAAAACTTACTTAGAAGATATGGAGTGAAGCATAAAGTAGCAACACCTTATCATCCTCAAACTAATGGGCAAGCTGAGATATCTAACCGGGAAATTAAGTCCATATTGGAAAAGACTGTATCCACTTCAAGAAAGGATTGGGCATTGAAATTAGATGATGCTTTATGGGCATATCGAACTGCTTATAAAACTCCTATTGGGATGACCCCATTTCGATTAATTTATGGTAAGCCTTGCCATCTTCTAGTTGAACTAGAACATAAGGCTTATTGGGCAATTGCAAATTTGAATATGGATTTAAAGGAAGCAGGGGAGAAAAGGAAGCTTCAGTTGAACGAACTTGATGAATTAAGGATGGATGCATATGAGCATGCTAAATCTTACAAAGAAAGGACGAAGAAATGGCACGATCAGCACATTCTTCGTAAAGACTTTAATGTAGGAGATTTGGTTTTGTTATTCAATTCAAAATTAAAACTTTTTCCTGGGAAGCTTAAGTCAAGGTGGACGGGTCCATATGAGGTAAAGAAGGTTTATCCTTTTGGAGCTATAGATATTTGGAACAAAGATTTTGGGATAATTAAGGTAAATGGTCAACGTTTGAAAAAATATATTCATGGTACGAAAATAGAAGAGGTACAAAGGTTGTATTTTTCTGAACCTCGCCCTCCAGATTGAATTCTTTTAGCTAGTATAAATTCATTTTGTTGGTTTTTACTTGTTTTTGATTTTGTTTTCAGGTTAGGTGCAAAACAGAGGCCGGCCGTGTGCTATACACGGCCAGGCAAAGGTTGCAGAGAAGGGAAGTGTTTGGGACGTGTCATCTAGACACGGCCGTGTAAGATATCCCGAGGAGAAAAAGGTCTAGGCCGTGTCCCAGACACGGTCGTGCGAAGAATCCAGAGAAGGAAGAGGTTTAGGCCGTGTCCCAGACACGGCCCGTGCGATGAGAAATGAATATGGCCGTGTGATATCACACGGCCTGATCCACATCTTTTTAGGGAATTAGGGCACGGGGTGTGGGCGGCACACGGCCGTGTACCGCCGCTCGTTCCTCTTTCCTATTTTCCCATTTCTAAAGGTTTAAACTACTTCTTCTAATTTTTCTTTCTCATTCTTCTTAAGGAGATTTGATTTTCTTCCATGGAAAACGTGATTGAGGAGATTTCGGCCATCAGAAAAGGGAAGGAGAAGGTGGTTGCAAGAAAGGAGAGGAATGTTTGCTTTAAAGGTATTTCTAATGACTTTGGTATTGTTTTCTCTAGTGATAAGCAACGGTATAGATATTCTTCTTTATGTAAACGACCTCTTTTAGGCACTAGGTTTCTTGATGTTGAAACTTTAGAAACTTTGGGCTTTAAGGATGATTTAGTTTGGTTATTTGAAAGGATAGGATGGAGTGGTTTAGTGAACATAAAATATCCTACTTATCCTAGAATTGTTTTTGAATTTTTAAGCTCAATAGAGGTTGATAATGTTCAAGGTGGGGGGAAGGTTAAATTTTGTTTGTTTAATGAAAGTCATGAATGGACGTTGGGAGATTTTAATACTTGTTATGAATTGCCAAAGAATGATGTGTGTGTGATTTTTCCCCAATTTGTGAATTCACATTTTTGGCGACAAATTTCTGAACAACCGCTATTTGATCCTCATAATTATAGAGTTTTTCAAATTATCAATCCTATTTTTAAATATGCTTACTTATTCATGAAAAACACTATATTTGGAAGGGAGGACAAAGAGGAATCAGTAAGACTTATAAATTTGTATTGTTTGTAGGCAATGGTCGAAAATGTTCAAATTAATTCTGGTTATTTCTTTCTTAAACATTTGGCAAAATTAGGGAAATCGAATTCTACCACACCTATTATTTTGGGGGGATTACTTACTCAATTGGCCTTAGTATTAGGATTCGATTTGAGTGAATTAGAGGTGGTGGAGAGTTCTTGTACATTGGATTTGAATTCATGTTTAGCAATGAAAATGATTAAGCATGAAGAGCATGGATTTAGTTTATTCATTAAAAATGGTTTCCCTTTAAAATTGCCCAATCATGATTTCACTACAATTCATAATAAAGAGAATTGGTGTTTAAAGTTAGCTAGGCAACAATCTAGAGCTTTGTCATCTTTTACTCCAAGAAATGTTTCTAAGGGTAACCAAGAGATTCATAGTTTTTGTAACGACCCGCCTTCTACTACTAGGCTGTAAGGTCGAATCGCTACAGTTATGCTGTGCTATACTGTACGGAAAGCTGGGCTAATTAAAATTTTGCTAACTATTATCCTTTAAAAAAACTAATCTGAATGTTCTAGGTGTACCTAGGAGTTGTACACATGCTAGGGGAGGGAAACTGAACATCCCAACTGAGCTAGGGACTAGAAACTAACCTTCCCAACTACCTACAAACCTGCCGATCGATCCACATATCGATCGAAGCTGGGGAGCGTTCTGTTCCCAACTGGATCGGTCGGCAGACCGATCGCGCTGGATCGGTCGGCTGACCGATCCAGGAGGATACAGTAGCGTACTGCATCCGTCTGGATCGGTCGGCTGACCGATCCAGTGGCACTACTCTGGCCTTGATCGGTCTGGAGACCGATCAGAGTTCTGATTTCACCAGAGAACTCTGATTTCAGCACTTTGGCGTGCCAAAGCATCACACAACAATTCTAAAATCCATAAAATATATTCTAGTGGCATAAAACTAGCATTCTACTGAATATAAACCATGGCCTACTAGTTCATAGTATTTAACAATTAAAAGTGCGTAAAAATAGAAATGTTAAAAGTTCCATTGTTTAAGCTTGCTAATCCCCTAAGGATCTTTTATTCCAGTTCCTGCCACACACACCATCCTTGCATTGAACTCCAGCTTCCACTACTAGTCCATCTTTCCCTTGCCTTTATCTGCAGTATAAGGAAAAACAGTATCTATAAGCTTTCGCTTAGTAAGAAATCATCTACCTCACAAAAATCATGCAACGATGCAAACATGCTTTTAAATCATGCTGTTTGAAAACATACTGAATATGCAAGCATGGCATGGCATGGTATCATACAAAACATGGCATAACATAAGCTGCACATAAAATGACACTGATCATAACATGTCAAGAACTATATATGAAGCTATCATATTTAACAACTGGAATAAGCTGAGTTGACACAAAAGTGAGCTAAGGTGAAGCTGAGCTAATACTGAATTCCATTTTGATTTTTAAACTGATTTGGAAAACTATAAAACATAATAGATAAAAATACTAAACATGTTGTTGTAGGGCCCTGGCAACTGTACTTACTGTGCGCACATCCCTAACTAGACCCGGGATTGCAAGTTCCGAATCTAGTAACCCAGTGGATATCTAATCCAGTACAGTGCCGCTGCTGAAAGTAAAATACTGAAATGCTAATTAATTGAATCTAGGTTATTTGAACCTAGAACTAGGTTGTCTGAACCTAGAGGCGACTGTGGGAGCCCACCCATTAGACATCTAGTCACCTAAAGCTGAAATAAAACTGATATGCTGGTTTAAATGCTTCTAAGCATTTAACTATACTGTTAAAACTGTCTAATGTTGCGCTAAACGTTTTATCGAACACCTAATGTGCTCTAACTCTCCGCTCTAATAGGGGGACTACCTCTAGGCACCCGACGACGTCTAGAACCTCTATCTGAAGAGGAAAAACGCGTCCGGCCCATCCAGAGATACTCAACTAACCCCTAAATCTGCGAAGAGAATTAAATACACTCTAGATATCGATAAAAATCTACATATAACTAAATTATAAGCATGCAATCAAACGAGAGCTACTTATACTGCAGGTGAGGGGGTTCTTACCTCCGGTTCGTAATTTCTTACGATTCTATTCGCTAGAATTCCGGTGGAGTCGACTTCTCGACGATCCGCTCACGTCTTCGCGTTCCTCTCGCGGAGAAGAACCTTTTTCGTGTTGGAGTCGTCGCCGGAAGATGATCCGATGGTCCTTGGGCTTGGGCGCCGAGAGAGGAGGAGGAGGAGGTGTGGGCGGCGGTGAAGTTTTGGAAGAGGAATAGGTCACGGTGAAAATAAAACCAAATCACTCTTCACCCTATTAATCTTCCTATTTAAATTAAGTGATTAATTCGGCCAACCCAACTATAAATATACGTGATTCCCTTTTCTTTCAGCATGGCCCTGCTGGGTTCAACCGGTTACTAACCTTATCCCTAAACCATAGGTCTCGGGTTCGATTCCCGCCTAAGCTATTTTACGGTTCCAATTATTTTTGCTACTTCCGCTACTCGGAAAATTCCGGAAAAATATCTAAAAATTCCAGAAAAATCATAGAATATTTCTAAAAATAATTTGAGAATTTTCCGGCATTACAACTCCCCATACCTTATAAAAAGTTTGTCCTCGAACTTAGAATAATTCTGGGTACTTCTGTCTCATGCTGGCTTCTGTCTCCCAAGTTGCCTCTTCTGCTGTGTGACTGTGCCAAATAACTTTGACTAATGGTACTTCCTTGTTCCGCAATTTCTTAACTGCTCGGTCTATTATATGAATAGGCCGACTATCATAGCTGAGGTCTTCGCGACTGGGGCTCAATCACCTGGGTGGCATCTGGGGTATGCTTCTTCAGCATAGAGACATGAAATACGTTGTGGACAGCTGACATTTCCTGGGGTAGCTCTAGCTCATATGCTACCCTACCCACTCTTCTGCTGATAAGGTATGGTCCCACATATCTGGGAGCTAGCTTGCCCTTCTTCCCAAAACGCATGACTCCCTTCATGGGAGCTACTCTGAGGAAAATCCCCAATCGAAAACTCTAGGGTCTGGTGTATCATCATAGCTCTTGGTGCTGTCTCTATCCTCTGGCGAATCGGTTGTATGGGCTGTGGTATCGCTACTAGATCTCAAGCTCTAGTTCCTTCCGCTCACCACTCTCATACCAGCAGATTGGAGATCTACACCTCCGCCCATAGAGAGCCTCGTAAGGTGCCATGCCGATAGTGGCTCGATAGCTGTTGTATGCTAGACTCGGATATTTGCACCAACTTCCTTTGAAATCTAGGGCACATGCTCGGAGCATATCTTCGAGTACCGATTTACTCTACTGTCTCTGTCTGAGGATGGAATGTTCGTTGAACTCCGTGCTAATCTCTGACTGTACACACTCCCAGAAGTGTGATGTAAATCTGCTGTCTCTGTCTGAAATGATGGTTCGTGGGACTCCATGTAGTCTGACGATCTCCTGGAGATACAACTGAGCTAGCTTCTCCATGGAGTAGGATATCTTGATAGCTAAAAAGTGGGCTGATTTAGTCAACCTGTCGACTATTACCCAGATGGCATCAAAATCATTCATGGTTCTGGGTAGTCCCACTATGAAATGGAATCTGTATAGGCTGCAGAACTCCTGGTCGCTGATGTTCTGCCTTGACCCTCTGACAGGTGAGGCAGATGCTAACATATCTGGCGATGTCTCGCTTCATCCCGGACCACCAAAAATGTTTCTTCAGGTCTTGATACATTTTGGTGGAACCTGGATGCATCGCATAGGGAGTCTTGTGAGCCTCATCTAAAATCTGTCTCCGTAGCTCCTCCTGATCTGGAACACAGAGTCTGTCACCAAAATACAACACCCCGCTATCGGACACTCTGAATTCTCTACTCTCTGTTTCTGCTAGCCCTTGCTTGATTTTCTGAATTTCAGGGTCCTGTTCCTGAGTTGACTGAATATCACCAAACAAGGTAGACTCTAAGGTCATAGTAGAGAGCTGTCCCACGATGAACTCGAGACCGAAATCTACGATCTCCTTTTGTAGGGGCGGTGACATGGCTGTAAGAGATAATAAGGTAGCACTGAATTTTCTGCTAAGTGCATCTGCTACCTTATTGGCTTTCCCTGGATGGTAGAGGATGTCCACATCATAGTCCTTGACCAGCTCAAGCCACCTGCGCTGTCGCATGTTCAGACTCTGATGATCTGTATACACTCTGCACTGAGCTCCATATAGGTAATGTCTCCAAATTTTGAGAGCGAACACTACTGCTGCCAACTCAAGGTCATGAGTAGGGTAATTCTTCTCATAATCCTTGAGTTGTCTGGAGGCATAGGCGATCACCTTGCCATTTTGCATCAGTACTGCTCCTAGTCCCAACTTAGAGGCATCACTATAGATGTCAAAGCTGCTGGTGTCGTCTGGTAGAGCCAAAATGGGAGCACTGGTCAATCTCCTTTTTAGCTCGCTGAAATTTTCTGTTCTTTCTGGTAAGAGCTGTCAGTGGGGAGGCTACCCTGGAGAAGTCCTCTACAAACTTCCTGTAATATCCTGCTAATCCCAGAAAGCTCCTGATCTCGCTGACGTTCTTAGGTCTCTTCCAGTTACTTACTGCTACTATCTTACTGGGATCTACCATAATACCATCTTTTGAGATGATGTGACCCAGGAAGGACACCTGATCTAGCCAAAATTCACATTTCGTGAACTTGGCGTATAGCTGGTTCTGCTGAAGGGTCTGCAATACTATTTTCAGGTGCTCTGAGTATTCTTCCTGAGTTCCTGAGTAGATAAGAATGTCATCGATAAACACAATAACAAACTTATCTAAATACTCCCTGAATACTCTGTTCATGAGATCCATGAATGTAGCTGGAGCATTTGTCATGCCAAAAGGCATGACTACGAACTCGTAATGTCCGTATTTGGTCCTGATAATCCATTTGTCATTCATCAAAATATGAGTTAGATCATTAGTGCTAACTGCACCAACACGTGCGTAGCGCCTCCGAGGGATGAGAAGATGGGGAGGAAGACTCCTTGAGGAGAAGGTCGGAGTTGGGTTTGGGTGAGCTCAACTCTGGGCTGCTGGAAGATCACCCAAGAGACCGAACACAAGTCAACTGTTGAGTTGATTGTGGCTAGGCGCTCGGAGTCCAGGCGCCCAGATCCCTTCAAGCCACATGAGGCAACCGTTGCGATAAAGAGGATTAGCAGGTGCCTGAGGACCGATAAACGCTTATCAAGAAGTTGTTGCGTAGTGGATCGAGGCGACCACTTGTTGGTGCCCAGACTAGGCACAGGTGCTCGAGAGCTACAACATCGGTAAAAGACTATTTCGACCAGCGGGCTATAAATAGTGCCCTGGTCCTCATAGTTCAATACAATACACTTTGTAATCTTTCCAGTTTCGAACTTCTGTACTCTTAATATTGTAAGAGGCTTCTCCACCTTCAACAAAGGAGATCTTTGTACTGGAACTTTAATTGCCTTAGATTAGCAACCTCCCCACTTGTAAACCAAGTAAACTCAAAGTCTTCTCTTACTTTTATTTATGTTTATTTTGATTAACTAATGTGTGTTTATCTTTGCTAAGAATGATAACAAAATAAAATTTTAATTCTAATTGCAAGGGTATTCACCCCCTCTCTAGACAACAACATGGGATCAACAGTCTTATCTTTAGATATTCTTATTCTGTAGTGTACACACGTGTATGGTATGTACTATAAGAGTTGATATGCTGATTTTGCATATAATGTAGTGTGCACACGTGCATGATGTGTACTATAGGAGTTATCATATTGATTACTTGTATGTTGTAGTCGTACACATGTGTTTAGTGTGTATTATAGGAGTTATTCTTTTGACTGCTTATACTCTGTAGTGTACACACGAGTGTGGTGTGTACTATACGTGTTACTATTACTATACATGATGTTTAGTAGACACCTATTGGATCTTTTTATACATATAGATATATGTGATTGATAAATCATGTTTCTGAATATACTTATATTGATTGTGTTGTTGCATTGATGATGACTATATATGTATCATGATTATGTATATCATGTACATCATTGCACAATATGCATACTGACAATTAAGTCTCCCTCTATGGTTTAAAGAGGTGTTAGACATATTCGCTGCCCACTCAGCCACTCAGAGGTAGTGGTAGCTAGAGTTGTGTGCAGCTTGTCCTGTCATATCACTCGGCTATTCAGAGTAATGGTAGCTGGAGTTATGTAGACAATGACTCCTTGTTATGTAGCTAGATAGCTACTCTACATCCTGCTCATCTTAGTCACATTGATGTAATGGTAGCTGGAGACACGAGCAGTTGTCACAGTCCTGCCCACTTGGCAACATTGATGTAGTGGTATCTTAGAGTGGAGAGTAGGAGTGATGCATATATGTTCATATGCATATGCTGTGTGGTGCATCTTTTGGAGATATATTTGCATATGCTTGTAATATATTGCATTTGTTTAGGATATAATTGTTGCACATGGTTGCCATGATTCATACATGTTCATTTGTTATACATGTATATGCTATCGTATATTGCTCAGGTGTTACGAGCAGATCTGATGTTATTGATTAATTACTAATCATTATACCTTATGAGTTAGTTCAAATTGGATATGTGAATTCATTATGTCATTTATGATTATGTGCATAAATCCTACTTATAAGACTGTATACCTTTGATCTCCATAATCTTATTTTGACCAAGAACTATCACTGTCTATTACTCGTTGAGGCATTTGGACTCACCACCCCTATGTGTGTTTTATGCTTCTTAGGGAATATGTAGATGATGCTTTATCACTTAGAGTAACCAAACTATCGGTCCCATGTCATATCCGGGGCTTGATAATTTATTAGTATCAGAGCCATAGGTTGTGAAGCCTAATTTTTATGTTTCTGATTTCATGATTTATTTTCTCGATGTGACTTTTGAGTTTAGGATTTGGCAACTACAAAACATTGATGTATGTAGTTTGCATACGCATTTATGCATACTTATCGCACATTCACAATGTTCTACGCATTTGTACTTCCTCTCATCATTAATGCAGCATAATTCCTCTTTTGGTTCGAAGATATGATCTTGTGTATTTTATTATAATAGGAACACCTTTGGAGCGGAAACATGCAAAGAAACAACTTACAAAAAAAAAGAGTAGAGCAAGGTCGTGCCAAGAGTGTTTCTTCACCTAAAGGCAACAAGAAGTTAGCCATGCAGATCAAACAGCAGTCAACCCCACTCTGGTCGTGTGAATTTACATGGTCGTGTGTGTGTGTGGGGGGGGGGTCCAGAGCTCAACTCAATTGAGGTCATGGCAATCAGCATAGTTGTGCTAATCGACACGGCCATGCCAATCAATACTGCCATACCTCACCTCTAGAGACCGACCTCACCAGGGTTGTGTGGAATCCACATAGCCGTGCACTAGGATTTTAAGGCCAACAGGCTTTGGCTGTGCCGATTGGCACGACCATGGCACGACCCATGGCGGGGGTCATGCTAGCGTATATAAGGGGTCTTCTTCCCCATTTAAAGGGGGAGTTTTCCCCCATTGGGGGAAGACGATCAAGGCTCAGATTTGGTGTTCCAAAGATCTTGAATCGATGATCCAAAGCTAGAATCCAGCTCTTCATCTCTCCATTAGCAAGGATTGCTCAGGAAATCACTTGTTGGTATTCACTAAGTCTCTTCTTGACTTCTCTCTCGATTTGAATGTTAAGGCTTGCTATCTTTGTCTTTGGATTTAATTTTCTTCTTGTTATGGAGTAGATTTCTTGCTCTGAGGATTAACGAGTAATTTTAATGAGGATTTGATGTAAACTCTTGAACTATATCAATGCCCTATTCAAGTGATGTTCTTATTATTTGTTTTTGTTAAATCTAATATGAATGTGTGGAATTGTGCTTAATGATCATGTTAGCTTTGATGGATGTGGTAGATTGTTAACTTAGTATGGATTGATCTCTACATTATATGATTTGGAGGGGGGGGAGGGTTCCTAGTGACAAGGATACTCTCTTAATCGGACATCTGGGGGTAGATCTTGATGAAGGGGATAATTTCCCCACAAGGGAGATTGTAACTACACGTAATGGTTTTTTATCTAATCTTGTGCTCATAGGTGACTTATGTCATTTAGGAATGTATGGCCGAGGGGTCTTAGTGGCAGGGATACCCTCTTAATCGGACTTTCTAGATTACCATTCTCATTTAGGATTGGATGATAATAGGGAAAGCACTCTGACACTTAGCCGCGGATTAGTGTTGATACTTCGGTTAGGCTTCCTACATGTATCAGAATTGATGATAGGAAATCAATAAATCCAAGCACATTAAGTCTCATTACTTTAAAACTGAAACTCCTAAAACATTTCGCTAAACAAGACTTCCTCACTTTTATATTCAGTTTATTTTACTTTGTCTTTATACTTACTTTTGTGTAAAAATATCTCTTCAAGAATTCGTTAGTTTAGCTAATTCAAAGTGTGAGTCCTTGGTTGTTCTAATCCCTATGGGATCAATATTTTATTACTGATGATGTAGTTTTGCACTTACGGCTTTGTAATAAATTTTTGGCGTCGTTGCTAGACATTGGCATAGCACTTATTGATTTTCAATTTGAGTTGTTGTAAACTCTATTTTTTTTTTCTAGTTTACTTACACATACTTTGCATACATCTTGAATTTTGTTTATTGATTTCTACATTTCGTTGTCTTTATTTCTACACATTTATTTCTGCATTTCATTTTTGTAATTTCATATTTTATTTTTCAATTTTCAAATTTCTATTTTTATAGTTTACTTTCTCTATTTTTAAATTTTTTGCATTTATATTTATCGGACTTAATTATTTAGTGTTGCTCTTGTATGCATAGAATTAATATTGCAAGAAATTTATATCTTATTGATCTTGAGATTGATAGGACATTTCACAAAAGAAAGAACCTACAAAAGCAACAAGCAGAGAAATTACATTCAGAAATGGCAAATATACCTCTCAAGATTATGTAGCACCTTATGCACGTGGCTTGAGGTCTATCATCACGAGACCAACCATTGAAGCTAATCACATTGAAATAAAGCCTGCGGTTATAACTATGGTGTAGCAACATTAATTATAGGGAGGACCCCACGAAGATCCGAATCGACACCTTTAGGTCTTCTATGAGATTTGGAGGACCATAAAGATAAAGTAAGTCCCTGCAGAAGTCGTGAGATTAATTCTATTTGGTTTTTCTTTGAGGGATCGAGCAAAAATGTGGCTTACATCCTTACCCGCCAATAGTATCACATCTTGGAAGTAATGTGAGCAATAATTCCTTGATATGTTCTATCCTCCTAGTAAGACTGCTCATATGAGAAATTTTATAGCAAACTTCAGATAATTAGATTCAGAATCATTATTTGAAGCATGAGATAAATTCAAAAATATGCTCAGACAATGTCCACATCATGGACTCGAGATGTGATTAGTTCTACACACTATTTATAACGACATCAACTATCATACAAAGGTGTCTCTTGATTCTGCAGCTAGAGGGGTACTTATGAATAAAAGTCTTGATGATGTAGAAGATATTATTGAGAGTGTAGCTCAGAACCATCATCAATAGGCAACTGAAAGATGTGGAGGCTCCTTCTCTAGAAACCCTTCAAGGGATCAAGAAAATTTGATGTGGATGCAATCACTCTTATGTCTACAAAGTTGTGGATGCCTTGACTAAAAAATGCAAGCATATGGGTATCGGCATAGTTAATGCAATCGTATGTGTGTGTGAATCTTGTGGAAGCACAAACCATACTCAAGAAACTTGCCCTTTCGGAGCTATTTATGCACAAATAGACCAACTTGAGCAATGTGATGCAATAGTCAGTTAGAATCAAAGATAGAACAATTTGTATTCCAACACATACAACCTTGGTGGAAGAATCATCTAAATTTTTCTTATTGAAACAATCAAGATCAAGGACCATCTTCAGGGGCAAAGCCAAGTTACCAACCTAGACAATAGAGCTATCAAAATAATAGTCACAAGGCTATCAACTATCCTGGATAGAAAAATGCTTGAGGAAATTCTTAATGAGCAAAAGGAAATGAAGAATGAATTCAAGTAAATGAGTCAAAGGATAGACAATGTGGAGAAACATCAAAAACTCCAAGATAGTCAAATTGCTCAGATAGCCTCATCTACTGCAAGAGCACCAGGTACATTTTCAGGGAGAACGGATGTGAATCTTATTGAGCATTGTAATAGAATTGAGCTAAGGAGTGGATGGACCTTGGGAGATCCCTAAGTGACTGCTCAAAGTCATGGAACTCAAAATAATGGAGAGCTCTCTCCTTCTCTACCAAATGATGAAGACACTAAAGAAGAGGAGGAGAGTATCACAAAGGTTGAAGAGTCTTCTCCACCTATTATTCAAACACAAGCAATTTCATTCCCTTAGAGATTGGTCAACTTAAAAAGGGATGAAGAGTTTGACAAATTCTTAGAGAAAGTTAAAGACTATGCATTGAGGTTCCACTCATTGATGCACTACAAGAAATGCCTAAATTTGCCAAATTTCTTAAAAAATAATGTCAAACAAGAGAAGGAAAGGAGGCTACAAAATGGTAGCATTGACAGAGGAGAGTAGTGCTTTGCTACTAGATGCTATACCTCCAAAACTCCAAGATCCAGGAAGTTTCTCCATCCTTTGCAAGATAGGGACTACTTTAATTAAAAGAGCTTTT
Source organism: Zingiber officinale (assembly GCF_018446385.1). Classification (NCBI taxonomy): domain Eukaryota; kingdom Viridiplantae; phylum Streptophyta; class Magnoliopsida; order Zingiberales; family Zingiberaceae; genus Zingiber; species Zingiber officinale. The sequence continues at coordinate 74,002,456 of NC_056006.1, forward strand.
GTGATTTAGGGACAAGTGTTAGCCTCATGTCTTACTCAATTTATAATAAGTTAGGCCTTAAAGATATTAAACTCACTACCATAGCACTACAAGTAGTTGATCATTCATGCAGATATCCAATGAGGATAATTGAAGATGGTTGATAAAGGTGAGCGGTAGTTTTGTGCTCACCGATTTTGTGGTACTTGACATGGAGGAGGACCACAAAATCTAAATCATTCTTGGAAGGCCCTTCCTTGCTACAGCTAGAGCCATAATTGATATGAAAAACCATAAGTTGGACCTAGTTATCGGCATTCTTTCGATTTATCTAAGTCTCCTAACCATGTTGCTTTTCTATTGAATGATTGATTGCAAAACACTTGAAGAGTACCACATTGATGAGCGGATGTTTCATCCACATGGGAGGCCACCGGATGCAGGATTAAGCCCGACAAATAATGGGAGAAGACCTCCCATTGAAAATGAAAAGTATCTTTGTCTGGAAGATGAAGGATGAAGCTGAATCATCCATAATCAGGGGAGAAACTATTCCTTTGATATGTAAGGGAGCTCATATGGGTTACTTCTTGGGAGGTAACCCAATGGTTCTTTAGTTTAGTTTGTGTGATTTATTCTTTCTTTGTTTAGATAATAATGTTATTTTCATTTCTATTCTTTTGCAGGTTCGTAGGGACCTTCATGAAAATGTCGCGCACTTACCTTGGGCATGGAGGCATTTCGATGACCAATAAGGAGGTAATGTTTCAATAAAACACACCCACACACCCTGGTCGTATCTTTTGACATGGACATGTGACCCAGGCTAAGTTGAATAAGTTCAGGCCATGCCTAATTGGCATGGCCATGTGAAGTCTGTGGAGCGAAACAAGGGTATGGCTGTGTCTTTTGACATGGCCGTGTGAGGTCACCAGATACCAATCCTAGTGTGCCTGTGTCTTTTGACATGGTCGTGTCAAGCTAGCCGAGGTGAACAAGGTTTGGTCGTGTCATGGGAAATAATTGAATAATAAAGTTCAATATAGTCATTCCTCATAGGCACGCCCGTGCCCTTACTGCAGAGCCAAATGTGGTTCAGCCCGTGTCTTTAAGACACGGTCGTAGGAGGCCCACACCCCCCCCCCCCCACCCACACACACACCCCTCTCTTTTTCTTTAATGCCTTCTTCTCCAAGCCTCTTTATCTTCTCTACCTCCATGAAATAAATCTTCCAACCTTTTCAAGATCTCTTCATTCTAGATCTTCACAACCTCTTTCCCAAAACTAAAAGCTCTCCTATCCAACACCTATCTGTCATTTTCTCTTCTTCTAATTCACTACACATATTTATATCTAGATCTAGATTTGAACAATGACTCTTTTGCTCACAGATTTGGCTTTGAACACGTAATCTTCACTAATTTCGACTCCTGTATACAAAAAATGCACAAAAGCATATCTCCGAACAAAGAGAGTAAATATGCTAAAAAGGAAAGCTGAAAGTACGAAAATGCATAGATCAAGCATGCTCAAAGTATGTGAATGTGCATCAAAACATGCCAATAAGTGTATACAATCTACACACATCATCTTTTTATCCTCTCTTCTTTCTCTCAATTCTTCTTCTTAGATCTTTTTCTTGAGTTAATAAGAATTTTCCCATACTTGATTTATCATGTCTAACATCTTAAAGAGAAGTAGGCGAGAAACCGGAGGTTCAAGCAAAGGGGATGATTCAGGAAGAGATAAGGGGAAAGGAAAGGCGACTTCCAAAAGCAAAGGGAAACGAGTGGCATTCGACAAAGGTAACAAGAATTTTCAAAAATAATGAACAAAAGTCTAGATTTGAAAATCTTGTTACTTGTAAATTTATTTGCACTCATTATATGGATATAGACACCATGAATATTTTAGGGATTAGGGATGACATATATGGACTAATTAACGTCATGGATTGGAATGAAATGATGTATTCACACAATCCTACATATCCTTGCCTTGTCTTAGAATTTTTAAGTTCTATAGAGACCAATTTTTCATCTATTGAGGACTATGATGGTAAGATTAGTTTCAGACTAATGAATCAAGACTTTCAATGGACCTTATATGATTTAATAATTGTTTTGAATTGTCCAATGGGGGACCTTTCAAGTTTGCTTATAATTTTAATAGTAATTCCTTTTGGAGTTCACTCACAGATTTAAATGAACCTATGACCCTTCACGAACTAAAGCTTCCAATCTGCAAAACCCTATCTTCCAATACCTCCATCGGGTGATGAGTAAAACCATCTTCGATAGAGGAGAAAGTGATGGAGTGGTGCAGAAGGTGGAGCTTTACTTGTTTTGAGCCATGCTCAATAAAGTCAATTTCAACTCAAGGTTTTACTTCTTACAAACACTTGTGGAATCCAAGAAGACTTCCTCGGGACAGATTGTTTTTGGCAGTTTGATAACAAACATTGCCCTATAATTGAGTTATGAACTGTATGATTTAGATGTTGCTCATGGCAACATGAAAATCAACATTGACACATATCTTGCCATGAAAATGATCGTTTGGGATGAGAACGACTTTGCCTTTCCAAAGAGGGACGGATTTCCACTCCCTCTTCCCAATCTCGATCACATTGCAGTTCACCTTTTAGCAAATTGGGTTATTATAAATATAGTTCTCGAGGGTGCTCCTGCTCCCATAGTTCATCCTGAACCCTCGTTATCTAGAGACCTAGAGCCATCCTCCCATTTTGAGTCAAGTCGACATTCTTTCGCCTATGGCACGAGTCCCTCTAGATTTGATTTTTCATATTTCTATTCCTCCTTGGATTTGCTTCATGAGAAGCATAGTGCCCAACATCGATTGTTGGAGGACCACTTCAAACTGAGTGATGACCAGTTTCAAGAGGTGTGGGATCACTTCTAATATATAAGGGACTTTTAGGATCAAGTGAGTTTTATTAGGGATTATAATGATAACCAAAGGAGAATGGAGGAATTCAGGCACTGCATGGAGATTACTAGGCAGCAGGTATCCATAATCTATCAGTATCATGAGCATATTGACACCATACCTAGATTACCTCCATTTCCTCCTCGGCCTCATCATTCAAGAGGCCTAGCTCCACCTCCTCATAATCCTTACCCTCCCCCATCAAACTATCCCCCACCATAAGATTATTTCCCTCCTCTGTCAGAGTATTTTCTCCTCCTCCTCCATTTTGATTTCATCATAATGATAAAAAAGTTTAAGTCTGGGGGAGTGCACATAGTTGTACATAGTTTCTTCTTTCCCTTGCTTTAGTTGCACTTTTTCTTATCTTTGTTCAGTTTAGTTTTTCTACATTTTAGTTCTGGTTTTGTTGTATTTTTGTGAGTGACTTTTATGGTAAAAGAGTTACATCATTCTCTAATTTATTTGCTGACTTATCTTAGAGTAAAAAATCATAGCACGTTTATATCTCGATGCATGTGTTGTAAGACTTGTCCTAGTATTTTTAATGGATTCCCTATTGCTATCTCTAGTAGCATGAAATGAGCAATGAATTATTGTGAATATATTTGGGGTATTAGTTTGATGTTGAGTTTTTCATTTCACTTAGCTTATGTCTTGAATAGTTGATAACCTTGAAAATAGTCATGATTTGTCAAGTTTGTTTAGTACTTAGTCTCCTAGGGTGATTTCTTAAACTACATCTTAATTACTGGATGTTGCTTGATCCATTAAAGCATGCTTGCAAAAATCATGATATCCCAAAAAAAACGAAGGGAAAGTTGAATAAATCCTAAGTATTGCACAATGCAATGACTTGGTGAAGAAGAAAAATATATGAATAAGGGATATAAAAAATAATTTTGCAAGTGGAAACTAGCAAGTTATCCATTTAAGACTAAGTTAGGTTATTGGGGAAATAAATACTTTGTTCCTCTTGATTTCGAGCACATCTTTAAGACCTTGGGTAAATTAAGAAAGATGAACTATGCGTGTGGCAGGTAAGTGTCTATCGTTGGGAATACAAGGAACTCAACTTGATGACGGCTTGACTAGGATTATGGATTGAGACTATTGGTGCAGGGAGCACCAGACGATCCAAAATGTATTTTGATAATGGTAAAGGGGTTCAAAGTTAATCTATCTGGTTGTCTAACAAGTTGAACTAAGTGTACAGGAAAGTCCTAAGTGATCTTAGGCAAAGGAAAGTTCTAGATGTAATTAGGCAGGTGGAAAGTCCTAACTACGATTAAATAATGAAATCCTGGTCTGAGGGACTGGGCAAAGTCTTGGCAGGTTATGGACTTTAGGTGAAATCCTAGAGTTGAGGACTCTAGGTGAAAATCTTGGGGGTCATGGACACTAGGTGGAAGTCTGGATGGGTCGTGGATCAGACGTTTAGCATGAAGTCCTGAAGTCTCAGACGCTAAGCAAAAGTCCAGACGGTCTAGAGGACTGATTTAGCAAAAGGTAATTTCTTCTAAAAATAGTAGGTGAGGATATATTCCCCGATGAGGGAACAGTAGGCGTCGATTCAACCTAGGATTTTTGGAAAATTCGAAAGTAAGAACCAAACAGTCTGAAGGCTGTCAAAGTTACTTTTTATATATTACTTATCTATTATTCTAACTCTATTCTGCAGAAAACCAACAAATTTACAAGTTCAAATTTTGCCTTGTTCAGTCGATCGAACATCCAGATCGGTCGATCGAACTTCCAAGCAAACAGATCAAATTTCATCTTGCAATGAGGTTTTGACCGAGGGATTGGTCTATCGAACAAGGAGGTTTAATCAACCAAACAATGGATAAATAGTGAGTTGATCGGGTAAGATAAGTTGGGGATCATCGACAGATCGGTCAACCAAATGCAGGATCGGTCAACCAAACAAAGACTTTATCCAAAGTAGTAGCATCTGGATGGGAAGCTAGGCAGATTCAGAAGGTTCAGTCTACTATACGACTGGATCGGTAGATCGATCAGGATTAAATCTAACAGTGATCCCAAGATCAGTGGATCTGGATCAAGTTCAACTCGGTTATAAAAGGAGGGCTTGATTAGCTACTCATTATAATTGATTTAGAACAACTTCAGCTCCTACACGTGCTCTGAAAACAATTCAGCAATGCCCAAACACTGTTTCAATGACGATCACTCTAGAAGATCAAATTCTCCAAGTGGTCGGTAATAAGTTTCTTTTATGCAATACTTGTGTGCTTCAACTTTGTAATCTAAACTTGTAATTGCCCAATGAAAGTGATCAATGGTCATGGTCTTGGAGTAGGAGTCGTCACAGGCTCCGAACCAAATAAATCCTTAATGTCCTTGTTCTTTGTTTTTTACTTTCTGCTACCTATTTTGTGTTTGTGAAAAACATGAAAAAGTCACACGAGCGTTATTCCCCCCCCCTTCTTGTGTGCCTCGATTGTACAGAGACTTGAAGGACATAAGTCACTTACTGCACTACGCATGAAAACTTAACTTCAAGTTATACCCATAATATTCTATGATCATGCTAACAAATGAAACTAGTTGATAGAGAACGATCCATTCATTAAGAATTACAATGGCCAATCTAAGCATTTGTGCCTTGATTGCAGGTTTTTGCTTGAGGATAAGCAAAGGTTTAAGTTTGGGGATGTGATGTGCGTAGTTTACATACGTATTTATGCATACTTTATCTCACATTAACGGATTTATCTCAAGTATGTTCTATGCATTTGTACTTCCTCTCATCATTAATGTAGCATAATTACTCTTTTGGTTCGGAGATCTACTCTTGTGTATTTTGTTGTAACAGGAATGCTTCCACGGTCATGCGCCAAGATTTTAAGGCCAACAGGCTTTGGCCATGCCAATTAGCACGGTCGTCGCAGGGGGCATGCCAGCGTATATAAGGGGTCTTCTTCTTCATTTGAAGGGGGAGTTTTTCCCTTTTGAGGGAAGATGATCATTGCTTAGATCTAGTGTTCCAGAGATCTTGAATTGACCATCCAAAGTCAGAATCCAGCTCTTCATCTCTCCATTAGCAAGGATTGCTCAGGAAATCACTCGTTGGCATTTGCTAAGTCTCTTCTTGACTTCTCTCTCAATTTGAATGTTAAGGCTTGCTATCTTTGTCTTTGGATTTAATATCCTTCTTGTTATGGAGTAAATTTCTCGCTCTAGGGACTAGGGAGTAATTGTAATGAGGATTTGATGTAAACTCTTGGACTATACCAATGCTCTATTCAAGTGATGTTCTTATTGCTTGTTCTTGTTAAAACTAATGTTAATGTGTGGAATTGTGCTTAATGATCATGTTAGCTTTGATGGATGTGGTGGATTGTTAACTTAGTATGGATTGATCTCTAAATTGTATGACTAAGGGTCTTGGTGACAAGGATACCTTCTTAACCGGACATCTAGGGGTAGATCTTGATAAAAGGGATAATTTCCCCCACAAGGGAGATCGTAACTACACGTAATGGTTTTTTATCTAATCTTGTGCTCATAGGTGACTTGTATGATTTAGGAATATATGACCAAGGGGTCCTAATGATAGGGATACCCTCTTAACCAGACTTTCTAGATTACTATTTTCATTTAGGAGGATTGGATGATAATAGGGAAAGCACTCCAACACTTAGCCACGGATTAGTGTTGGTACTTTAGTTAGGCTTCCTATATGTATAAGAATTGATAATAGGAAATGGGTAAATCCAAGCACATTAAGTCCCATCACTTTGAAATCGAACCCCCTAGAACATTTCGCTAAACAAGACTTCTTCACTTTTATCTTCAATTTACTTTACTTTATCTCTATACTTACTTTTATGTAAATACATCTCTTCAAGAATTTGTTAGTTTAGCTAATTCAAAGTGTGAGTCCTTGAGTGTTCTCAATCCTTTTGGGATCGATATTTTATGATTGACGGCGTAGTCATGCACTTGTGGCTTTGTAACAGATTTCTCCAAGCTATAACAAGTATGTTTGTATAACTATTATCATATACTTCTATTAGTTCTTATCTAGTTATCTGTGATAGGTATGGCACATGGTGGGTTAGCCACTACTCACAGTCGTGGTCTGAGTTGACCATAGAAATGACTTATTGAGTTGATGGGACCCAAACCTTGTGGGGTTATGAGTTTGACGTGGATACATTCTTTAGATGTTTTCACAAAATGTGCGCAGCGGAAAAATAAAAATATAATAAATTCCTAATTTATTACAACACACACTCATGCATACAAGATACAACATGTGCAAATATAAGAGTAAAATAAAATTTATGAAATAAAAGAATGCAATTATTCTAGGCGTATCTTACAGATGATTCAAAGGGAAAGGGCATCAACTTTAGCGATATTCATGAACCTCGCCTCTATTTGTATCTATGTCGAGATCTTTAAGATAATTTCAATGAGCAAGAAGGTTCACCTTCGATTGGTACTAGTCGAGAGTGGAGGCGATGCAATCCAAGAGGAGAAGAAGAAGCATAGAAGCTTTGGAAGAAAAATCTCCCTTGGCTTCTTGGTGGCCAGCAGCAAGGAGAGGGAGAGGAGAGAGAGGGTGGCTAGGATTTTCCAAAAACCTAAACCAATGAACCTACATCTTTTTTATGTTTCTCCTCAGAGAGGAGTATTTATAAACCTCTACATGACTTGGGGAGCAAGTCATATCCTCAACCCAATAAGCAAAACCAAATTGATCCATTACCATTAAGAATAAGTTTAGTTCAAAATCAAACCATCTTGATTCATAATTAAACCCAACCTATTTGGTTTATTATTAAACCAAAGTGTTTCATAACTAAACCAAATCCCTTTTGGATTATTATCAAACCATTATGAAACTATATCTGTTAGGGTTGATTTATAGCTAGAGGGGGTGAATAGCTCGTCGTACTTGTTGTCTTGCTTCGTGATGATGATATGCGGCGGAATGAAACATAAAACACACTTACAACGCTAATACAAAGGATTTACTTGGTATCTACCTCAAGAAGAGGTGATTAATCCAATGATTCACACACACGAGCACTCTCCACTAAGAAAGAAACTCTTTCTCGGTATTACCGGAGGTGGAGAAACCTCTTACAACACTCACACAAGTATACAACTCAATGCAAGAAGAAAAATATAAAGAATATAAATGAAAAACCTTCTTCTTATTCTCTTGTTGCTTGTAGATGCCTCTTGAACCTTGGAAGTGCAACAACACTTATCTCTAAGAGCTTCCAAGAATTGGCGGAGAGTAGTCGAAGAAGTCGTGTGAAGATCGGAAGAACTCTATGTGTCTTACACCCAAAGAAGAAGCTTGCCACGGCTTTATACTATGCGCTTCTAGTGCTCTCAATTGATTGGGCTTACTCCCAATAGATTGTCACATCACATCCACGCAATCGCAGCCATCCATCGATTACTTCCTGCATAACGGTCGTATCCCAATCAATTGACCACTCGATTAGGGAGGATTGAATCAATCGGATGATCGATTCAGAGCACCTATGTACTCTGCTAGAAATGACCTGAATCGATCGACAGATCGATTCAAGCTTCCTCACGTCGTGCGAGTTTTTCAACCCCCAATCGATCGCATGATCGATTGGCGGTATCCAATCCATTGGTTGATTGATTGGGGAAGCTTTTGCGCTCATAATTTAGGCTCTCAATCGATCATCCGATCGATTGGACTGTTGTTTATTACAGCACTCTCCCAATCGATCAACTAAGCTATTAACCACCCTTGACTTGTTCAACTCAAGCTCAAGAGTCCCCAAATTCAATATCTGGTCAACCGTTACCTGTTGGAACTCCTCATGCCTAGCATCTGGTTAACCTAGACCTGTTGGGACTTCTTCACCAAGTGTTCGGTCAATCCTTTGGCCCACTTGGATTTTTCTCCTCATGCCAAGTGCCCAGTCCTCCATGACCCACTTGGACTTCCTTCCACCAGATGTCCGATCACCCTAAACCCATCTAGATTTCCTTGTGCCAAGTATCCGATCACTCCTTTGACCTACTTGGACCTTCCCAACACCAGGTGTCCGATCATCCTTGACCACCTAGATTTCCACGTGCCTAGCTTCACTCATCAAGACTTTCCATCTGCCTATCTTTACTTACCAGGACTTTCACCTAGCTTCACTCACTAGGATTTTCCCATTGCCCGGCTTCACTCACCAGGACTTTCCATCTAACTAGCTTTACTCACCAGGACTTTCACCTAGCTTCACTCACTAGGATTTTCCCACTACCCGGCTTCACTCACCGAAACTTTTACCTGCCAAGTTTCACTCACTAGGTTTAAACCTGGCTTCACTCAACAGGATTTTTCAATTGCCTAGCTTCACTCACTAGGTCTTTCACTTGCCTAACCTCCAGTTAAGACTTTCTCAGTCAAGTATCTAGTCAACTTTGACCTACTTGACTCTTCTTCACATCAAACTGATCATTCCTTGACTAGAGGGGAATTTCACCAACATTCTCCCCAATCGAACGATTATATCTGCAATCTTTATATATTATCAAACATCCAAACTCAAACATCAAGACTCTAACTTGAGCAAACTCAAGCTTAGTTAACCTGGTCAACCTTGACCCAGGGATATTGCACTAACAGTCTCCCCCTTTTGATGTTTGACAATACCTTTAAATTAAGCTAATCTCATATCCCCAACTTCCCTTCATGCCAAAGCAAGAATGAGGGTTTCCTTCATTCTCCCCCTTTCCTAGAGGGCAAACTCCCTCTTTAGGTAATGAAGATCTAACTTGAGCCCTACATTCTCCCCCTTTGGAATACATCAAAAACTCTCCTCCTGAAGAGTTATTTATACATTATTCACAACTTTACTAATTGTTCACAATGTTGGATCGAGACCGCGCTAGAGGGGGGTGAATAGCGCTCGTGGCTATTTCGTTTGAATTATCGGAATCGTTCGATTTAAAACGTACGAATAAATGCAGCGGAAATAGAAAAGACAATCACACAAACACGGAGGATTTACTTCGTTCGGAGCCTATGACGACTCCTACTCGAATGCCCACGATCCTTGATCACTTTCCGTGGGCAACAACTATAAGCACGTAATTGTTACAAGAATGTTATAATTAGAACTATAAAGAAAAACAATACCGACAGTAAGTATATATCAAAGTCTGGAGCTCCGGGTCGTCGGTATGTCATAGCAGCACTTCGGGATGATCTCGTTAGCAGCACGTTGAAGAAAGGAAGTGTGGAAGTTGTTGATTTGAAGTGCTGGTCGAAACCCCCTTATAAAGGGTGTTCAAGGCGCCTTGAAGGCTGTTCAAGGCGCCTTCATGCTGCCGAGTCCTCCGCGTGGATCGAGCTTGAACTGGTCGAAGTTCATCTGCTTAAGGCACCTTAAACCTCACTCAAGGTGCCTTCTAAGGCGCCTTCTGCCTTCTTCAAGGCGCCTTCAATGGTGCTTCGCAGCCAGCTCTAGCTTTGCACCCGAGGCGCCTCCAAGCTCCATGGAGGCGCCTCGGACACTGTTCATCCGAGGCTTTAGGTTGTTCCTTTGCACCTGCAAGATACGTTAGTCCCAAACACTATCTTGCAACACAAAGTTAGCACAATAAATATGATAAATGAAGTATAGACAGTCTCCGGACTGTCCGAGTCTGACTTCGGGTTTCCAACCGGAAACCCTAGGTCGACCCGACGCTTACTATTCCCTCTACGGGGAACGCGTCCTCACCTACTCCCCTCAGGAGAGATTACCTGATGCCAGTCCAGTCCTCCAGACCACCCCCTAGGACCTAGGGTTACTGCCCCCTAGGGTTTTTCTCCACCTAGGGTTACCACCCCCTAGGACCTAGGGTTACTGCCCCCTAGGGTTTTTCTCCACCTAGGGTTACCGCCCCTAGGACCTAAGGTTGCCCCCCCTTAGGATTTTCCTTCACCTAGGGTTACCGCCCCCTAGGACCTAAGGTTACCCCCCCTTAGGATTTTCCCTTTCCTAACCACAGTTAGGACTTTCCTGAAACCTTATTTAACCACGTTAGATAACAAGGAATCTTAACTTTGAATCCCTTTGCCATTATCAAAACTGAGGTTCGATCATCGGATGCTTACTGCACCAACAATCTCCCCATTTTTGATTATGGCAACCGAAATTCAAAGTTAAGTAAAAATGCAATAAAGATACGCATAAATAAGCACAGGCATAAATAAAGCATAGGCACATTCACAACAAAATTTTTGTTTTAATTTTAATTTATAATATTCTTTGAATTTCTTCCTACTCTCCCCCTTTGCCATATATCAAAATACCCAAAAGAGTGAAGAAAATCTGGGCCTTAGCTTAACTTTTAAAGATAATTTTCAATCTTATCTTCCAATCTTTTAGAATACTTTTGATAAACACTTAGTTTTTCTTGTAAGACTTTTAGATAGGTGAAATCATAATTTTGAAAGCAAAATTCTTCCTTTAGTTTGAGAGATACTTTTAGCTGAGATAAAGTTATTTTGTCTTTAAACAGTAACTTAGCAAATTTTTGTGATTTCAAAAAGATTTAGTTTTTTAAAAAAATTATTTTTATGACATTTTGAGAATGCTTTGGAAAATACTTAGCATTTTCAGCAGAACTTAGCATTTGAAAACAATTGCTTTGAGAGATACTTAGCTAAATTTCTTTTTTTGGTTTTAAACACTTTAAAAAGTACTTAGCTAAATGTTTTTGAAAAAAATATTTAGCTATATTTGAAAATACTTAGCTATGTTTTCAGCGTAAAAATGATTGCGTTGAGAAAATATCTTGCCAAGTAGCTAAGTTTAGAAAATAATTTAACTAAGTTTAGTTAGAGAAAACTTAATTAAGTACTCAGCTTTGAAAACATTTAGCTTATAGAGGAGTTATAATTTAAAAGTCAGGTCATAAATAATTTTAATTTTAAATCTAAGTTAAAAATAGCTTGAATTTTCGAAGATATGCCAAAAATAGTTTTTAATTTTAAGGTCAAGTTAAAAATTTTAAAGAAAAACTAATTTTAAAACCGACTCAAAATCACTCCCCCTTAATTAATGCCTTAATAAATTTTTGAGTTCAGGAGTTCAAGCATGAGAGGTTAAAAAATTATTTTCCTAATTTTCCATTTCACTCATTCTAGATTAACAAGCATGTTTAGCATATGAGTGAGTGTGAGATGGAGTTTACTTTAATTTACAACATTGAAAATATCAGTTAGAATTCCAAATAAGTGACCATTATTTTGAAGATTTAAAAATTAATTGAGTTTAGAATTTCAAAGAATTTAATAACTTTTGAAAAGGGTTTTGAAATTAATTTTTAAGGGATTTTTCAAATGATTTTGAAATGATCATTTTTCAAATGATTTTACAAATAACTTTTAAGTTTTAAAAGTTTTTTTAAAATGATTTTTAAAAGATTCTTCAAATAATTAAGTTTTAAAAGATTTTCAAGATAATTTTTCAAAGATTTTTCTAATAATTTTTAAATAATTTCTTAAAAGATTTTTCAAATAATTAAGTTTTAAAAGATTTTTAAAATAATTTTTCAAAGATTTTTCTAATAATTTTTAAATGATTTCTTAAAATATTTTGAAATGATTTTGAAAATATTTTTCAAATAAATTTTTAAAAGAATTTTGAAATTAATTTTTAAAGATTTTGAAATGATTTTGAAAATATTTTTCAAATAATTTTGAAATGAAGTTTTAAAATTTTGAAAAGATTTTTCAAATAATTTTAAAAGAATTTTGAAATTAAGTTATAAATATTTTGAAAAGATTTTTCAAATAAATTTTAAAAGAATTTTGAAATTAAGTTTTAAAGATTTTGAAATGATTTTGAAAATATTTTTCAAATAATTTTTTAAGTAGTTTTGAAATAAAGTTTTAACGATTTTGAAATGATTTTGAAAATATTTTAAAAATATTTTTCAAATAATTTAAAAGAATTTTGAAATTAAGTTTTAAAGATTTTGAAATTGATTTTGAAAAGATTTTTCAAATAATTTTTTAAGTAGTTTTTAAATAAAGTTTTAAAGATTTTGAAATGATTTTGAAAATATTTTAAAAATATTTTTCAAATAATTTAAAAGAATTTTGAAATTAAGTTTTAAAGATTTTGAAATTGATTTTGAAAAGATTTTTAAATAATTTTGAAATTGATTTTGAAAAGATTTTAAAATAATTTTGAAATTAATTTTGAAAAGAATTTAAAATAATTTTGAAATTGATTTTGAAAAGAATTTTCAAATAATTTTGAAATTGATTTTGAAAAGATTTTTAAATAATTTTGAAATTGATTTTTAAAAGTTTTTTAAATAATTTTGAAATTGATTTTGAAAAGATTTTTAAATAATTTTGAAATTGATTTTGAAAAGTTTTTTAAATAATTTTGAAAAGATTTTGAAAAGATTTTTAAATAATTTTGAAATTAATTTTGAAAAGATTTTTAAATAATTTTGAAATTAATTTTGAAAAGATTTTTAAATAATTTTGAAATTGATTTTGAAAAGAATTTAAAATAATTTTGAAAAGATTTTGAAAAGATTTTTAAATAATTTTGAAATTATTTTAAATAATTTTGAAATTAATTTTGAAAAGATTTTTAAATAATTTTGAAATTGATTTTGTAAAGATTTTTAAATAATTTTGAAATTGATTTTGAAAAGAATTTTAAATAATTTTGAAAAGATTTTGAAAAGTTTTTAAAATAATTTTGAAATTATTTTGAAAAGAATTTTTCAAATAATTTTGAAAAGAATTTTCAAATAATTTTGAAATTGATTTTGAAAAGATTTTTAAATAATTTTGAAATTATTGTTTTAAAAATCATTTCGAAATTATGTTTAAGTCAATTTAATTTCTTAGTCATCTCACCCGATCTAAATTTTCAATCAGGGAACCCTATAATTGTTGTGAGATGAATTATGGTTCAATTTAAGGGTTTGGTTTAACTTTGTGTTAGATTCAGGTTTAGCTTTGGGTTCAACAAGTAAGCATTCTTTGGATAAACTTCTGGGCTATGGTGAGTCACAAGGAACTCATTAAAGTAACCATGCCTTCGAGGTTTCCCAAATAGTCCTACCCATTGAACTTAATACTAAACTTTGGTCTAACTAGTTAGAATCCATTTAAGGGTAGCTTCGGTCAGTTCCACTTGGCCAAATGCACCAGGTCGAAGCCATATCTTCCTATATATGCGATGCCCAAGCTTCCCTAACTATCATCCAAAAACTTCACCAGTACCATTGGTTAAGTTAAACCTAATCCATTTTAATCTAACCTTAATTACCCTGTCGGGTAATCTACTCTTGTTTACCCTTATCGGGTGGATTAATTTCGGAGGTGCCAGCTATTCTGGAGCCTTCTCCTATGTTATTGATTTACGTTTTATTAAGTTAAGTAAATAAAAAGTACTTGATTATAACTTGGTTTGTACTGTTTAAGTTTTACTTTAGATTTATAACCCAAGTCTAGATTTCGTGATTTGACTAAATTATTAACAATCTTCTCTAATTTATCAATTTTATCTTTTAAAATATTATTTTGTATTTCTACTTTTCTAAGAGTTAATTTCTTATTTTTATTTGAATTAATTTTGTTCATTACATTATTAGCATGCATATCTAATTTTGAAGAGAAATCTATACTAGAGCAAGCAGGATTAGTTAAGCTAGTGCGATCATGTGTTGCAAAAACTAGATTTTCATATAATGTAAATGTACTAACCTTGATTTCTCCCTCTGGATTCTTCGGTCTTCTTTCTGGGCATTGTCTTTTGTAGTGACCCATTAGTTTGCATTTGGAGCATTTGATGTATTTCTTCCCTCTCCTGATTATTTTCTCCTTCTCCTCCGATTGTGCCGATCGAGTCTTACGAGTGGGGCAGTCGTTTTTATAGTGCCCTCTCTCCCTACACTTAAAACAGATTATGAGAGATTTACAATTTGAATTTACAATTTTACCTTTTAGATCCGTGATAGGATCCTCCCCCTTGACTGTTGCCATTTCAAATTCTGACTCAGATTCAGATATCTCGTCTTTGGCCATCAGTGCTATTGTAATATATGCGAAACTATTTTTAGGGTTATTGTGGAATAACCTTAGGAAAATTTTTAGGAATTTTTAGAAATTTTTTTCGAGTTAAATGGAGTCCATATGACTCATTTGGAAGGATACATTGACGGGGCTAGATAAAGGCAGGTTTAAAATACCCAAATTAAGTGGGAATTGATTAAGGTTAGACTTAGGTTTTAATTAAGCTAACCTAAGGGTTGGATTAACCTTGCTATAAAGCATCGAAGCCTTCGTATTTCCCCCCCCCCCCCCCCGACTCTCTTCTCTGTGCTTTCTCCGCCGCTCGCGATCTCAGACGTCACGCGACCAAGACCAACGACTTCTTCTTCTTTCGGTGGCGCCGGCGAGGAAGGGACCTCGGAGCTTCAACAAGAAGAGAGGTTAGTTGGAGCTGAACCTTTTTCTTCTCCCCGATCCCTTTCCCCTTCCTCTGATCTTGGTGAACAACAGCGACGGAGCTCGGTTTGGGAATTTTGTCGGCTGTTGGGAGGGAACCGAGGGCGTCGGCGTTGGATCTGGGCATCGACGACCGGTTGTGTGAGGTAACGTCCATTGTTTCCTTCCGATTTCCCTATTTTGTTCGTCGGCAAGAACAAGTCGTGCCCTAACTTCGATCTTGGAGGTAAGGGTTTGGTTTTGGTTGTGAATTCGAACGTTGATCTTTTCCTAGTGTTGATTCGGGTGGTTTTCTTTGGGAGGCAGAGATCGATGTCTCGTTTCCGGCCACCGTAGCCTGACTAGATCGCTTTCTCCACCGGATCTGTGAGCGTATTCTAACTGTGATCTTGAGGTAAGCAATTTGGTCTTCTTTGGTTGATCATGAATTCGAAACCCTAATCTGTCCTTCTGGAAGTGATTCGGATGATCTTTCTGGGGAGCAGGAGGTGGTGTGGTGATTCCGGCCACCACAGCTTGATTGGGTTGCTCCCTCCACCGGATCGGTGATCATCTCCAGCAATTGAAGAAGTAGAGGTAATGGAATCAATTGGTTGTTGTTGTTCACAGAATTTTTAGTGGTTTCCTATTGTTCTGTTCTTGAATCCGATCAGTGAAGATGATAGGTGTAGTTTACTGCTCCAGCCCTTGTAGTTGCTGTAGAGGTTATCTGGTAGGCTTTCGTGTATCCCTTGATCAAGAGCAGTGGAGGAGTCAACAAGGTGGTGAGTGGTTTGGTTTAGTTGTTGAAGGTTTCGAGCATATTGTTTTGTTAGGAATGCTGTGGGTTGTTGATCGGGATTGGCTAACAGTAGTAGGTCTACTATGTTGGGAAATTAAAGGTGGTAAATCTAGATTAACCTAAATCTGAAGTCAAGATCATGATGTTGGGGTTAGCTTCTCGTTAGGTGATAATGGGAAGTAGTAATTACAGCTACCTATTATTTTAGAATTGGTTATTTATTCATAGGGATTCATTTATGTGTAGTATATGTATATGTATATTACATGAACTGTATGTGTGATACAGGACCTTGATCTATACGAGCAGCGTGACGTGGGGTGGTTCTGTTGATTGCGGGATATATCGAGGCGGGTATTTCTTCCTTAATTTCTATTTAGTTCCTTGAACTTTAAAGCATGGTTATATTTAGATAAGTATGTTGCATTCCTTAAATCTGATTATTTGTTGCCTTCTTTCTTGTCACTTTTGCTTGATCTTTGATATGATCTGGGTTGACTCGTTACAGTCTCTATTCTTGTTATCTGTGACTCTATTGTATGTACACATGTAGAGTGTTATAGGGATGACTGTATTGGATATTTGTAGTCTATACCTGTCTAGGTGGTGATTGGTACGTGTTATGGGTTTTTACATGATTGACATTTGCATAGTGGTATGTGTAGCTACGTCGGTTGTGGTTATTGGAGGTGTTTATGAGGTGTGAGGTTGTTGCATGGATGATGATTATATATATATATATATCATGTTCATCATTCATTGCATCTGATGACCGTTGTCTCCCTTGTGGTTGAGAGAGTCATCAGTTAGTTTGGTTTAGCGCGCACACTCGGCCACTCATGGGTAGTGGTAGCTAGAGCAGTTGTCGCTTGTCCTGTTGTGCCACCCGGTCACGAGGTTTAGTGAGATCCGGCGTTGTGAGCAGTCAGGGACCCTGATGCTATGTAGTTAGATAGCTACTAGCGGACTGTCCGCCTCGACCACTCTATTGTGGGCTGGAGGGTAGTACAGTCGTCACAGACCCAAGCCTCTCGGCCATACAGGGGTCGTGGTGTCTAGAGAGGTGGCGGGGGTGACCATGGAGCATGCATGCACTTTTGCATATGATGCACGGTGCATCTGTGGGGATATTTTTGCATACATGCTTACTAGATATTAGTCGCATGTGATTGTGTATTGTTGCATTTGTTTGAGCTATGTATGCTGCATATGGATGCCATGCCGCATACATGTCATTTACTTTACATATATTTGCAGTCGTATATGTATTGCACAGGTGTTGTTGACTCGGTGAGTTTACGGATCATGGTATCATGGTATTGATTCTTTTCGGGTATGTACATTTATGTTATGTGCATTTATTATGTCAGGTTCATTCATATACCATTGTTGTATTAGATATAGTTAGATGTACTATACCTTTGACAGCATGATTCTATTCTTTACTTAGGAGACTGTATTCTTTGATTTCTATCTCATTATGTAGACCATGCTTTATCCTCTCTGTACCCGCTGAGTTCCCTGTACTCACCACCCCGTCTATATTATGTTGGTTTCAGGAAGTAGGTTGTCACGCCCCAGGTAGTCCCTGTCCGAAGAAATTTCGGCAGCATCTCCCCTGTACGGCGGACAATATGAATCTCAGTATACATATATCTATGCCTCGGCCACACTCGGCCGGAACAATACAGTACAAATAAGAAACAAACCACGCAGTTTATATCAATATTCCACACAACTCAACATATACTCAATCCACGCAGTTTAATAAGGAAGAACGATATAAAACAAACAAAGATATACGTACACATCATACTCCACTACAACGAAGAAAACAAATCCACGAAGTAGTGTGAAAATCTGCAGCGGAAAACAAAAGCAGCAAACCCAAAGGTTCGACATAAAGTCCACAATACAAACCCACAATACAAGTATACGTATAAAAGCGAATACAGAAAACGATATCTAGAAATCCTCGCGACCAAGGGGCTAGCGACTGGAATCTCTCCTGAAAAAGAGTAACAACGGGGTGAGTTCAAGAACTCAGCAGGTAAACCAATAGACATGTACAGCAATATATATCCACCAGTAATAGCCTAAGGTACAGTCTCCTAAACCATGGGATCAAGAGTACAGTTCTCTAACCATACAACCTACGGTGTAGTCTCCTAACAGAATAACAGATATGCATAGCCGAAATAAACTGTAGTAACCAGCAATAGGCATAAGGTACAGTCTATAGCAAGAATAATAAGAAAATGCATAACAGATAACGATAGTCAGAGCAAAAGCATATAACCTGTATGCATGTCAATCATATGCAATCACCAAAATGCATCAATCATAATTAATGCAATCTGTGCATATGATGCAAATGACATGGTCACCCCTGACGCCAGTCAGAATCTCACACACAATGGTGAGACCGCGTGGGTAGGGCTGTGACACCGTGCACTCTGTCGTCACTACCCCTGAAGAGTGACCGAGTGGACGGGATGCACCGGAGTACACCTATCCTCCAACCTCACTATAGGAGGGAGCGCCATGCTCTCATCTCCCGGTACGGGGAGGGACCCCGGTGTGCTACCACGCTCCTATCACACTACCCATGAGTGGAGCCTCCAGCGGAGCACCACCACACCCTATGTGCTGTGCCACTACCCATGCAATGGTCACGTGGTGTGCAGGTCAATGTAGCTGGCCGACGAGCTCAACAATAATGGAGTCGTCAATCGCCCAGCATGCAATCATGCGATATGGTGCATGCGGCTACAGTATGTCATACCTGAACATATCCTCCTCCATATGTGTAGATGCCAAACAGATAAACACATATATAACAAGGATAATAAACAGCATAAATCCAAAGACATCACATATAACAATGATGTAAGTATCATGAATCCAAGAGCATGTATCACACATGTAAAGCAACTAATCCAGTAGAGTAGAGCACTATAGATATGCATCTCTATGAACACAGATAAGCATAGCAAGAAAGAAAAACATGCTAGACTAAGGTATAGATGCTAATCGTAGCAACATGTATCAAGTATCAAATAACTAAACCAGGGAATATGCTAACTACCAATCGCTAATAATCGCCTACAGGTATAGAATACTATAACCAGAGAAGAGAAAGATCTACCAATTACTAGTAAACATATATAAACTGCACATATCACAAGAAAATATCAACAAGATAAGTCAAAGGGTACCCGCCTCAAATAGAAGGTACAATCCCAAATCCGAAGTCAAGACGCCCGTCTCGAATCAGAGTCCTACGTCAAACAACATATATATATATTATTTAACTAGATCCAAAGAATAGCCAAATAAAATCCCTAAAATCAAATTAGGGCAAGACCCTAATCACATAACCACAACTTACCTAACTAAACCTAATGGTCGATTAGGGTTAGTTACCTATTCCCTAACCACCAATTTGATTAGAAATCCAAACTTAGATTAGATCCAATAGTTAATTAGGGTTAATTGCTTAACCCTAATTATTCCATTAGATTAAAGCTACGTAAATAAATCTAATCATAATCAACAACTAGTAATCCAAATACTCCTAATTCATATCATAAACCTAAATTAACTAACCTACAGCAAGATCAAAAACCATACCTCAATTCCACAGCTACTGTGGCTATTGGGATAAGAGGATTGTTGCTGCCGAGACCAAGCAATTTCTAGAATCAAGAACAAGAAACCTAGCCACACCTATTGATCCACAGCCCTCAATTTCACCGCAATGATCACAATTCCAGCCTCACAGCAACAGACCCTCACTTCACTGATCACCAAACCTCACCTGGAAATCAATCCCGTGATCTAAATCAGCCACAAAGAAGAGGATCAAAATCATCTAGCACCAAAAGATCCAAAGGGCAAAGCTCCGGCGATGGATCTAAGGCATGGATTGAAACAAGAACGCAACAGAAGGTTCGATTGCTTACCTTTGAAGCCCTAATCGCCCCTTTCACGCCGGCGGTCGGGTGGCACGGCTCGATCCAGATCCGGCCATTGAAGAGGTGGATCGCACTATGAGCAGCGCGAGGAGAGAAGAACGGAGGTCGAATCAGGACCCCCGATCGGATCCAGCTCCTCGGCACCGTCGAGCTCCGATGATGAGTCTCCTTCGGCCTCGGCGCCGAGTGATCCGCGAGAGAGGGAGAGCACAGAGACGGAAGGGAGATCGGGGAAGTAAGGAGAGGAGGAAGACTCGGGTGATCGGCGTCGGGTTTGGGGGAAACGGCACTTAAGGAAAAGAAAATGATTTATAATTAAAACATTTCCTCACTTAAATGGGTATCCCAAATAGGCCTTATCCGTACGAATTGATCTCCTCAAAACTCGTCGTAAAAAATCCCAGAAAATTTCTAAAAATTAGGAAAAATTCTATAAGGCTATTTCCCAAATAACCTTATTTATTTAAATTTTCCGAGATCTCACATCCTCCCTACTAATAAAAATTTGGTCCCCAACTAACAGCAAACACTAAAATATAACCAAGCAATATAAATCTGAAAGGAACTCTAACCCACATACCTCAAGTAAAAGATGGGGTATCGAGCTCGGATCGTATCCTCCCCCACGTAAGCCTCCTCGTCGAATGATCTTGCCATCCGACTTTAACCACGGACATTCTTGTTGACGCTCTCTACGGTCCGTCCGACCTCCTCGTAAGTAACATCATTTGAATAGGAACAGATATATCCGACAGAACATGTGCCGGATCGGATACGTATCTCCTCGGCATAGATACATGGAATACATCATGAATGCCTAGAGATGGTGGTAGCGCCAGCCGGTACGCTACCGCTCTCCAAGATCCGGAATGGTCCAATATATCGGGAGCTAGCTTACCTCGGAGACCAAATCTCTTCACCCTTTCGTGGGTGAAACTCTAAGAAATACGTGATCACCAATGGAGAACTCCGGGTCTCCGTCTCGATCGGCATAACTCTTCCGGACGGTCCTGGGCCTCGACATCCTCCGTCCGATAGTGCGAACTAACTCGCATCGCTGAGCTCTCGAGGTCCTATCTGGCCTCCCCAACCTCTTCCCGGAGGATGGGTGTCCGACAAGGCCTACCATACAACGCCTCAAGCGGTGCCATCCGAATGATAGCTGTTGTTGTAGGCGAACTCCACTAATGGCGGTGGTCCTCCCAGCCTCCGAAGTCCATGACACAAGATCTCGGCAAGTCCTCCAATGTCTGAATAGTCCGCTCTCGCCCATGCGGATGGAATCATTGTGCCCAAGGCTGCGCTGCCGAATCGGACGTGAACCGTGGGTCTCTATCGATATGATGCTCAAAGGAACACCATGTAATCTAATAATCTCACGACAATATAACTCGCTAATCGATCCGGAGAATCGGTCTTAGGATCGCTATAAAATGTGGATTTGGTTAATCGGTCAGCGATTACCCAAATCGCATCATAACCTCGGCGAGTCCTAGGCAAACCAACCACGAAATCCATAGTAATGTGCCCACTTCCACTGGAATTGGGATCCTCCAAGTAAACCAAGCGGGTCTGGTGCTCGGCCTTCACTGCTAACAAACAAGACATCTAGCTACAAAATCTGCGATGTCTTTCTTCATTCCACCAATAGGAACGTCTCAAATCGCGATACATACGAGTCCCACGGGTGGATAGCAAATCTAGAACGATGAGCCTCCTTAACTCCTCCATGGGGTGTACACATAATCGCCTCGAAATAAATAATACCCTCGGCATCTCTGTAAACTCGTCGCCGTCAGAGCTATGCTAATGAATCTTGATCTCGGCCCCTCGAATCCTCATCCTAATCGACGATGAGCCACCATGGTAACAAGAATACCCCGCTCTCAGTCCCTGCTCCTCAAGGCCCAACTCGGAGAATCCCTGAATCAAGTCCGTGACTAAAACTCGGTGACAAGCTAAAGTCCCTCTGGACTTCCTGCTAAGTGCATCAGCAACCACATTAGCTTTACCCGGATGGTAGCTAATAGTACAATCATAATCCTTCAGGAACTCCATCCATCTCCTCTGTCGGAGATTGAGTTCCTTCTGGGTGAAAATATATTTGAAACTCTTATGATCAGTAAGAATCTCAAAAGTAATACCATAAAGATGATGTCGCCAAATCTTCAAAGCAAAGATAATAGCGGCTAGCTCTAAGTCATGTACTGGGTAGTTCTTCTCATGCTCCTTCAACTTACGAGAAGCATAAGAGACTATCCTACCGTGCTGCATCAATACAGCGCCCAAGCCCTGAAGAGATGCGTCTGTATAAAGTATGAATCCGTCATCACCAGAAGGTAAAACCAAGTCTCCGCTTCAGCTCCTGGAAGCGATCTCACAAACCTCGACCACGTGAACTTCACGCCTTTCCTAGTCAGGCGTGTCAATGGCATAACAATCTTTGGAGAAACCCTCAGCGAATCGTCGGTAATATCCAGGTAATCCCAAGCTGCGGATCTCCTGCACTTGGTGTAACGACCCACCTCCTACTGACTAGGCTTCGAGTGCCGAGCGTTACGTAATGCTGTGCTAAATTACTATTGTGGTGAGTAGACCGGAAAGTCCAGATGAAGACGTCGACTTATGGGGTCGGCGGATGACCTAGAAGTACTCTGACCCATCTGAGGGTGATTTCTCTGCTGCTGCCCAGTAGTCTGTGTCTGTTGGGTCTGTCCGAAAGTCCGATCAGTCTGCTTCCTCTTCTTATCTGCATCCACTCTCCGATGAGTAGACTCAATCATGAGAGCTCTATCCAGTGTCTCGGTGGATGATGCTATACCAAGACCGACAGCATTCACCTGAAGATGCCCGTCGAGTCCCTGGACAAACTAGAGCATACGAGATTTATCCTCGACAACCAACTCAGGACAGAATCTGGCCAAACGATTAAATTCGACATTATACTCCATCAACGGCGGTTGTGACTCAGAAATCACGGCGTGTCATCCGATGGAAAACAACTCTCGAATGCCTCCTAAATCTCGTCAATATATCTGATATATGACGATGACGATCTGAGCCTCCAGACCTCAAGCCTCAACCACGAGAGGGGTATCTTTGAAGGTGATACCACTAATGGTACAATCAGATATGCCCCTCTGTATCGAAATCGTGGTCTTATAATCCGGCGTGCATATAATATCTCGATAAATCTCTTGACTAAAGCTCGATCTAACTAATGCGGACTGTCACGTGAGAATCATACGTATATCATGTGCAGTAAGATAAAGAATATATCGGAGAAGTAAATTTCAGGGGACAACAATCTGTAAATTTGGATCAAGTTCTTGAACGAATCAAAATATTGTCAAGTTCATCATGATCTTGGGTCGCCTACAAAGTTGGACCATATAAATTCTTGGACCAAAATGGGTTGTTGGCTTGTTGCTGGTTTTCGGAGACTGCACATGAATTATTAAAGAACACAAGAATCTCAACGAACTTAAGGTTCCCATACAAGAAAATGCAAAAATAAAAAAAAAAATCCAAAGCAGCTCGATGCAAAAAAGTGTTGTAAGCTAGATATCGGCTGCATAAAAGATATCTGGATACGATAGAATTTAGCTCTGAAAACTCCAAAGCATACGTAACCCATCTGAAAGAAAATTATGTCCAGGTAGTCCCTGTCCGAAGAAATTTCGGCAGCATCTCCCCTGTACGGCGGACAATATGAATCTCAGTATACATATATCTATGCCTCGGCCACACTCGGCCGGAACAATACAGTACAAATAAGAAACAAACCACGCAGTTTATATCAATATTCCACACAGCTCAACATATACTCAATCCACACAGTTTAATAAGGAAGAACGATATAAAACCAACAAAGATATACGTACACATCATACTCCACTACAACGAAGAAAACAAATCCACGAAGTAGTGTGAAAATCTGCAGCGGAAAACAAAAGCAGCAAACCCAAAGGTTCGACATAAAGTCCACAATACAAACCCACAATACAAGTATACGTATAAAAGCGAATACAGAAAACGATATCTAGAAATCCTCGCGACCAAGGGGCTAGCGACTGGAATCTCTCCTGACGGCCTCAACCTGAAAAATAGTAACAACGGGGTGAGTTCAAGAACTCAGCAGGTAAACCAATAGACATGTACAGCAATATATATCCACCAGTAATAGCCTAAGGTACAGTCTCCTAAACCATGGGATCAAGAGTACAGTTCTCTAACCATACAACCTACGGTGTAGTCTCCTAACAGAATAACAGATATGCATAGCCGAAATAAACTGTAGTAACCAGCAATAGGCATAAGGTGATCTATAGCAAGAATAATAAGAAAATGCATAACTGAAATAAACAGATACCTCACTGCGAGGCTTGTGCAAATGTAAACATACGATAAAGATAGTCGAGCAAAAGCATATAACTCAGATGCATGTCAATCATATGCAATCACCAAAATGCATCGATCATAATTAATGCAATGTGCATATGATGCAAATGACATGGTCACCCCCGATCAGAATCTCACACAATGGTGAGACCGCGTGGGTGGCTGTGACACCGTGCACTCGTCACTACCACGAAGAGTGACCGAGTGGGGATGCACCGGAGTACACCTATCCTCCAACCTCACTATAGGAGGGAGCGCCATGCTCTCATCTCCCGGTACACAATGACGGGGAGGGACCCCGGTGTGCTACCACGCTGCCTATCACACTACCCATGAGTGGAGCCTCCAGCGGAGCACCACCGGGCAACCTACACACCCTGTGTGCTGTGCCACTACCCATGCAATGGTCACGTGGTGTGCAGGTCAATGTAGCCGGCCGACGAGCTCAACAATAATGGAGTCATCAATCGCCCAGCATGCAATCATGCGATATGGTGCATGCGGCTACAGTATGTCATACCTGAACATATCCTCCTCCATATGTGTAGATGCCAAACAGATAAACACATATATAACAAGGATAATAAACAGCATAAATCCAAAGACATCACATATAACAATGATGTAAGTATCATGAATCCAAGAACATGTATCACACATGTAAAGCAACTAATCCAGTAGAGTAGAGCACTATAGATATGCATCTCTATGAACACAGATAAGCATAGCAAGAAAGAAAAACATGCTAGACTAAGGTATAGATGCTAATCGTAGCAACATGTATCAAGTATCAAATAACTAAACCAGGGAATATGCTAACTACCAATCGCTAATAATCGCCTACAGGTATAGAATACTATAACCAGAGAAGAGAAAGATCTACCAATTACTAGTAAACATATATAAACTGCACATATCACAAGAAAATATCAACAAGATAAGTCAAAGGGTACCCGCCTCAAATAGAAGGTACAATCCCAAATCCGAAGTCAAGACGCCCGTCTCGAATCAGAGTCCTACGTCAAACAACATATATATATATTATTTAACTAGATCCAAAGAATAGCCAAATAAAATCCCTAAAATCAAATTAGGGCAAAACCCTAATCACATAACCACAACTTACCTAACTAAACCTAATGGTCGATTAGGGTTAGTTACCTATTCCCTAACCACCAATTTGATTAGAAATCCAAACTTAGATTAGATCCAATAGTTAATTAGGGTTAATTGCTTAACCCTAATTATTCCATTAGATTAAAGCTACGTAAATAAATCTAATCATAATCAACAACTAGTAATCCAAATACTCCTAATTCATATCATAAACCTAAATTAACTAACCTACAGCAAGATCAAAAACCATACCTCAATTCCACAGCTACTGTGGCTATTGGGATAAGAGGATTGTTGCTGCCGAGACCAAGCAATTTCTAGAATCAAGAACAAGAAACCTAGCCACACCTATTGATCCACAGCCCTCAATTTCACCGCAATGATCACAATTCCAGCCTCACAGCAACAGACCCTCACTTCACTGATCACCAAACCTCACCTGGAAATCAATCCCGTGATCTAAATCAGCCACAAAGAAGAGGATCAAAATCATCTAGCACCAAAAGATCCAAAGGGCAAAGCTCCGGCGATGGATCTAAGGCATGGATTGAAACAAGAACGCAACAGAAGGTTCGATTGCTTACCTTTGAAGCCCTAATCGCCCCTTTCACGCCGGCGGTCGGGTGGCACGGCTCGATCCAGATCCGGCCATTGAAGAGGTGGATCGCACTATGAGCAGCGCGAGGAGAGAAGAACGGAGGTCGATCGGTTGGGTGTCGGCGAATCTTGCTCCTCACCGTGCCCTAGCCACCTCGCCGTTGACGCTCAGCCGCAGAACTCACCGGATCAGGACCCCCGATCGGATCCAGCTCCTCGGCACCGTCGAGCTCCGATGATGAGTCTCCTTCGGCCTCGGCGCCGAGTGATCCGCGAGAGAGGGAGAGCACAGAGACGGAAGGGAGATCGGGGAAGTAAGGAGAGGAGGAAGACTCGGGTGATCGGCGTCGGGTTTGGGGGAAACGGCACTTGGGAAGGGAATTTAAAGAAAAGAAAATGATTTATAATTAAAAACATTTCCTCACTTAAATGGGTATCCCAAATAGGCCTTATCCGTACCCGGAATTGATCTCCTCAAAACTCGTCGTACGAGCTCCGAAAAATCCCCAGAAAATTTCTAAAAATTCCGGAAAAATTCTATAAGGCTATTTCCCAAATAACCTTATTTATTTAAATTTTTCCGAGATCTCACATAGGTAGATGATATGGAGATGCTTGGAGTATTTGCTGGTCGGTCCCCTGTCCCACGTCATATCCGAGGACCTTTATTGGTTTTGTTTCTCTTTTCCTACACTTCGTATTTGTTGGGTTTAGAGTTGTGAGAACGAATTGTGTTTTTGATACGTGTATCGTGGACTTGTATCTGTGATGTGTTTCGTGGACTTTTGTATTTGTGGGTTTCCTCTTCGCCTTTCCGTTGTATTTTGATATGGCCGTGTGGGCTACATATTAGTCGTATGCTTGTTTTCATTTCTTTTATCCAGCCATGTAGGCTGTGGATTTTAACTGCGTGGTTGTGTTTCTTTTGTGCACATATATTCCAGCCGCTTGTGGCTGATGTATTTTGCTTGTATGTAAGGTTCAGATTGTCACCGATATAGGGGAGATGCTGCCGAAATTTTTCGGTAGAGACTCACCCGGGGCGTGACAGCTATGATATCGGTTTGCTCTAATTCTTCTGAGTCTGGTTCGAAGGTTGACTCTGAGGATTCAATTTCAAATTTGGACTCAGGTTCTATTCGATCTTCTAACTCTGAAGGGATCTCATAAAGCTTGAGCACTTTCTCCCAAAGCTCCTTAGCATTGTTGAACTTTCCAACTCGATCAAGATCTGAATTTGTTAGTCCGCATAGGAGAATGTAAGTTGCTTTTGCATTTGCCTCGAATGTCCTTATTGTTTGTGCATCCCACTTGTCATAGGTGATGAGTACACCTTCTTTGGTGGGGAGAGTGAATCCAATATGGACTATGGTCCATATTTCTACTTCGGTCTTTAATTGATGCTCCACCTGGTCTTTCCAGTATCTGAAGTTCTCGTCAGATAGCAGTGGTAGGCATGTGGAGTTATACCCATCTTTGTAGGCCATTAGAAGGAATCTCATAAAATAAACACAATAAAACTTATTCCAAGACTTAGTCTTGGATTAGTAGTGCGGGAGAGAAATAAAGATAGTAATTCAGGAATTTCGAAAAAAATAATAAAATATTATTAAAAAAATATTACCACAAATTTTTGAAAACGCAATATTTCGCTAATTCCAACCAATGGTGAAAAGATGAAAATTAATTTTTCAAAAGCAGTTTTGGAGGGGAAAAAAACGAAAGGCGTAAGGTTTTATTTTTAACCTATACAAACGACAAAGCCACGAAAAAAATGCTTGAATGGTGGTTGCACCAGTTCAAAGCGACCCCGCTCTGATACCAATTGTTGGATCGAGACCGCGCTAGAGGGGGTGAATAGCGCTCATGGCTATTTCGTTTGAATTATCAGAATCGTTCGATTTAAAACGTACGAGTAAATGCAGCGGAAATAGAAAAGACAATCACACAAACACGGAGGATTTACTTCGTTCGGAGCCTGTGACGACTCCTACTCGAATGCCCACGATCCTTGATCGCTTTCCGTGGGCAACAACTATAAGCACGTAATTGTTACAAGAATGTTATAATTAGAACTATAAAGAAAAACAATACCGACAATAAGTATATATCAAAGTCTAGAGCTCCGGGTCGTCGGTATGTCGTAGCAGCACTTCGGGATGATCTTGTTAGCAGCACGTTGAAGAAAGGAAGTGTTGAAGTTGTTGATTTGAAGTGCTGGTCGAAACCCCCTTATAAGGGTGTGACAAGGCCGCCTTCTCTTCTTGAGTCCTCCGCGTGGATCGAGCTTAAACCGGTCAGTTCATCTGTGGCGCCTTAAACCTCACTCAGGCGCCTTCCAAGGCACCTGCGCCTTCTTGGCGCCTCAATGGTGCTTCTGACCACTCTAGCTTTGCACGCCTCCAAGCTCCATGAGGCGCTGGATGACTCAGACAACTGTTCATCAGGCTTTAGGTTGCTCCTTTGCACCTGCAAGATACGTTAGTCCCAAACACTATCCCTGCAACATAAAGTTAGCACAATAAATATGATAAATGAAGTATAGGATGCCTCCTGACCGTCTGAGTAGACGGGTTTCCACCGAAACCCTAGGTCGCCTCTTCGCCTCTGCCTCATGGGAACGTCCCTCACCTACTCCCTCGAGAGATTACCTTATGCAGTCCAGCTCAGACCGACGACTTTCCGCCTAAGGTTACCACCCCCTAGGACCTAGGGTTACCCCTAGGTTTACCTAGGGTTACCACCCCCTAGGACCTAGGGTTACCGCCCCCTAGGGTTTTCCTCCACCTAGGGTTACCACCCCCTAGGACCTAGGGTTACCGCCCCCTAGGATTTTTCTCCACCTAGGGTTACCGCCCCCTAGGGCCTAAGGTTGCCCCCCCTTAGGATTTTCCCTTGCCTAACCGCAGTTAGGACTTTCCTGAAACCTTATTTAACCACGTTAGATAACAAGGAATCTTAACTTTGAATCCCTTTGCCATTATCAAAACTGAGGTTCGATCGTCAGATGCTTACTGCACCAACACACAACACCACAATGAAGGTCTCATACCCTTCATTGTGCCCAATGCTCAACCTTGAGCATTAACCACTTCACAATGCTTATCATAGAGCATTTATCATTCCAACAATGAAGGTCTGATACCCTTCATTGTATCCAATGCTCACCCTTAAACATTGATCCACTTCATAATGCTCATCCTAGAGCATCCACAACTCAACAATAAAGATATCCAATCTGCATTTTTTTTCAAAGCTCAACCTGTTAGAGTGTATACTAAAAGTCTAGTTTTTTGTAAACATTTATTTTGAAATAAAGAATCATATTGGTCAAAAGTCTACATTTGTATGTTAAGTATAATTATTCAATTAATTTATATTGTAGATAACATGGTGTGTGGTGTCACACACAGAAGATCATATTATCAATTACTTATAAATTATAAACAGTAGCTCACGACTAAGATAGAAAGGAACACACCATTGGAAAAGTTGTAGTGTAATTTGGTATTAGTTTATCTTAACTATAAAATTACACTAGTACACTCTAAGTGTATTGAGCAGGATCATTTAAGGTAAGTTCTTTTTATACTGACTGAATAAAAGAACAAGACCTTTTGATATTATGGAAGTATGTGCTCTTAATCTGGATATAATAACAAATACATATATCTAGTATTTATTTCTTTGACTTATCTGTGAGATCTCAGAAAATTTAAATAAATAGGGTTATTTGAGAAATAACCTTATAAAATTTTTCTGGAATTTTTAGAAATTTTCTAGAAATTTTTCGGAGCTCGTACGGAGGGTTTTGAGGGGATTGATCGGTGGGTACGAATAAAGCCTGTTTGGGCTGCCTATTTATGTGAGGAAATGTTTATTATATAAATTCTTTTTTCTTTTTATTTCCTCCCTAAAAAAAAATTGCCGATTCCGACCCCTCCTTCCTCATTCTCCCGATCCTCTCCTTCGGTCTCCCTCTTCTCCTCTCTTTGTTCCTCGTAAACCATCAACGGTGACGGAAATCTCCAGCTGGGGTCATCCACATCGCATCGCCGGAGGGCCAGGTCGCCGGACCTCGACGGGAAACGGCAGAGTCCAGTGCTTCTCCGGTGTTTCCTGTGCCCGATCGATGAAGGCATGGAGGCTAGGGTTTGGAGAGGGGCTGGAGGTGCGTCGTTCCCAGCTGATCTGTGCCCTTCTCTTCTTGAGTTTCCTTCTTCTCAGTCGTCTTCGGTAAGTGGCCCGATCGCATCTCCTTCCACCATCGACAACCGAAGCTTGGAGAGATGCCCTAGCTCGGATTTGTGATGCTCGATCGCCGACGTGAAGAGGCAATTAGGGCTCCGAAGGTAAGGCATCGTGTTCAGTTGATCGTTGAGGATTTTGTGTGATAATTCTTGATACTCTCCTTCTTTCCCTTTTGCGTCTCATCCTTAGATCACCCGAGATGACCGAGATAGGTCTTTTTCATTAGGCATTTGTATTCCTCTCCCAGTGCCAGATCTTGGCGGATGCTGGCTGATTGGGGGTTGCGGTTGAAGAAATTGAGATCAGTGATCTCTTGCTTGATCTCACCTTGATTCGAACAGAGGAGTGGATTTTCCAACAAGTTGTTTGCTGTGGATTGTAATCACGGGACTGGAGAAGAAGTGGTGAGATTTGTGTCTTGTGTCTCTGGAATTAGGTTGTTAATTATGTGATCTCCATTTCTTGATCTCACAATGAATCGAACAGCAGGGAAGAAGTTCAGCATGGTTAGGTTCTGTGATTCCAGGTGAGGTTTGGTGATCAGTGAAGTGAGGGTCTGTTGCTGTGAGGCTGGAATTGTGATCATTGCGGTGAAATTGAGGGCTGTGGATCAATAGGTGTGGCTATGAGGTTTCTTGTTCTTGATTCCAGCAATTTCTTGGTCTCGGCAGCAACAATCCTCTTGTCCCAATAGCCACAGTAGCTGTGGAATTGAGGTATGGTTTTTGATCTTGCTTTAGGTTAGTTAATTTAGGTTTATGATATGAATTAGAGTAATTGATCCATGTGGTAGATCATATTTAGATTTACGGTTATGATAGGTGTTTATGTATATGTTTGATTGGAGGTTGTAATTAGATTTAGATGGTAACAACTATAATTAGATTTATTTATGTAGATTTAATCTAATGGAATAATTAGGATTAAGCAATTAACCCTAGCTAACTATTGGATCTAATCTAAGTTTGGATTCTAATCAAATTGGTGATTAGGGATTAGGTAACTAACCCTAATCAACCATTAGGTTTATTTAGGTAGGTCGTGGGTTCTGCCCTAATTTAGTTTAGGGATTTTATTTAGCTATTCATTTGGATTTAGCTAAATGAAATGTATATATTGTTTGACACAGGATTCTGATTCGAGACAGGCGTCTCGACGTTGACTTCGGATTTGGGATTGTACCTTCTATTTGAGGCGGGTACCCTTTGACTTATCTTTTGACACTGTCTTATGATATGTATAGTTTATATATAGTTACTAGTTGTAAGATCTCGAAAAATTTAAATAAATAGGGTTATTTCAGAAATAGCCTTATAAAATTTTTCTGGAATTTTTAGAATTTTCTGGGAATTTTTCGGAACTCGTACGGAGGGTTTTGAGGGGATCGTTCGGTAGACGCGGAATAAGCCTGTTTGGGATACCCATTTAAGTGAGGAAAAGTGTTTAATATAAATTCTTTTCCTTTATTAATTCTTCCCCCAACCCCAAAAACGCCGATTCTCTACCCGACCCTTCTCCTCTGCCCCGACGCAAACTTCTCTGATCTCTTCCTCTCTCTGTTCTCTCGCGGACAAGCAACGTCGACGGAAGCCAGGCTCGAGCTCCGGCGATCTTGCTCGACGGGATTCAACGATCGATCGTCGGCGATACGGCAACTAGGGCACGGCGGGGGGGTTGATTCGTGTTGTCTCCTAGCCAATCGACCTTCCCTTTCCTTTCCTCGCACTGTTCACAGTGCGATCCATATCTTCCTTGGCCGGATCTGGATCGAGCCGTGCCACCTGATCGCCGGCGTGGAAGGGGCGATTAGGGCTTCAATGGGTAAGCAATCCGAACCTTATTCCTCTTCCCTGTTCTTTGATTTGTGCCCTAGATTCGCCGGGAGCCATTCCCCCGATCTCTTCTCTGATCACCGATACCCTATTCTTGATCCTCATCTTCTTGTGGTTGATTAGGTCTCGGTTGAAGATGATGGGATCATTTGAGCTGTCGGCAGAGGCTAGGAGAGTCTTGCTTGATTGGTGATCTCCACCGCTTGACCTCCTGCTTGATCAGATTGATAGCAACAAGGTCAACGACAACTGGATCGAGGTAAGGTGTGTAGGGTGATTTGAATTCTAGATGATCTTGTTCTAGATTGGAATTAGGGTTTTACTTAGTTGTTTATATGGAGGGATTTGGATACATGTTGTAATTAGTTGTTAAATTGCATAGATGTAATTGTGTAGAATAAATCCAATGAAATGGTTAGGGTTAGGGTAATTAACCCTAATCAACCGTTGGATTTCTAATCTAATTGGTGATTAGGGATTAGGTAACTAACCCTAATCGACCATTAGATTTAAATTGGTAAGTTGTGATTGTGGTGATTAGGGTTTTGCCCTAATTTAGTTTTTAGGAATTTTATTTAGCTATTTCATTTGAATCTAGCTAAATAAAATATATATGTTGTTTGACACAGGACTCTGATTCGAGACGAGCATCTCGATATTGGATTAGGACTGGATTGTACCTTCTATTTGAGGCGGGTACCCTCTGACTTATCTTTGATAATGTCTTATAATATGTGTAGCTTATATATACTTACTAGTGGTAGATAGTAGATTATTCTCTCTATTGGTCTTAGCTAGTTGATACCTATCACATGCTTCATCTGCTAGTTGCTTTACTTCAGGATTGGATATTTTATCTCTTGCCATGTGTATATATGTTCATAGAGATGCATATCTATAGTGCTATACTCTACTGGATTAGTTGCTTTACATGTCTGATACATGCTCTTGGATTCATGATACTTACCTCATTGTTATATGTGATGTCTTTGGTTTTATGTTGTTTATATCATGGTTATATATATATGTGTTTACCTTTTGGGCACACACATATATGGAGGAGGCTATGTTCAGGTATGACATACTATAGCATCATGCACCATCCTGCATGATTGCATGCTGGGCGATTGACGACTCCATTATTGTTGAGCTCGTCGGCCGGCTACATAGGCCTGCACACAACGTGTTTCACTACATGGGTAGTGGCACAGCCTCTCAGTGTGTATGGCGGTGTTGCACCGCAGGTGCTCATGGGTAGTATGAATGCGGGATCCTCCTCCATCGCCAGACGGAGTTGAGAGCATCGCTCCCTCACTATGTTTGAGGTAGGAGGATAGGTGTACTCCGGCCCGTCCCCCGGTCACTCTTAGCGGTGATGGCGAGTGCCCGGTGTCTGACCACTGTCTCACCATTGTGTGTGAGATGGGTGGCTGTAGAAGGGGTGACCATGTCATATCATATGCAGGATTGCATTCGTGTATGATTGATGCATTTTGGTGATTGCATATTATGCATACATGGATATATGCTTGCCGATATTTTTATCTCGTATGTCGTGATACGCTGAGCCATGACCGATCGATTTATTTCGCTTATGCATTTTATTATTCTTGCTATATACTTTATACTATTCTGCTGGTTAGTTATTTTTATTTATGCATATCTATAATCTTTCGTTAGGACCGTGCCGTAGGTTGCATCGATAGAGAGGCATCTGTAGGCTCTATGGTTTAGTGTGTCTTGTATCAGATGTTACCGTGGTTATATATTACGTCTATTGATTCGCTGAGTTCTTTGAACTCACCCGTTGTTACTATTTTTCGAGTTGCGTGGGAGATATTCGATGCTAGCCCCTTTATCGCGAGGATTTGCTTGTTGTCGGATCTGTTTTGTTTTGCATCTTATATACTCGTGAAGTGGATTTTGTATTGTGGACTTTATGATGCACATTGGTATCGCTTTGTTTCGCGAATATTTCATTACTGTGGATTTCTTCTTGTAGTGGAGTAGGATGTGACGTATATATCGTTGGTTTCTATATCATCTTTCTTTATATAATTGTGTGGATTGTTCATATTATATTTGTGTAGAAATGTTGAATATAAACTGCATGGATTGTTTACTATTTGTGTGTGTGGTGTTGTTTGTTGGTATAATCTTCGGATTCATATTGTATAAATCAACATAGACGCCTTAAGATGCCTCTTGGACTGGGTTACCAGACCTACTGCGCGCGTAAATGTGGTATCGAGGTATCGAGCCAGCAGGATTTCACATACTACTTGTTCCTGCTGCTTTGTTCTGACGAGGCTTACTTGAGCATTTCTTGATTATGGTCGATTTTGATGTCAATTTTTGTCAATTCGTTTGAATTCGAGCATTTTCGACGAGGTTCTATTTGGGCTAATCTCGGGGGTAATTCTAGGCATTAATAGGTAATTAGGTTCGCCTTACCATTCGTAGTGCCCGTGTCTTTTTGGAAGCCAACCCACCACTGCCAAGGAGATTGAGCCTGAGCACAGAGGCGAGTCTTGAGTCTCAGAGAGAGGGTACTTGCGTAGGGTCGAGCTAGAGCACTTAGGGCGTCCTCGGTGCTTATACCCAGCTTATCGCTCATAATCGCACACAAGTATACCAGTGACCTCGTCGGCACTGTAGTACGTCACTCTAGACTATTCGTACCTGACCGGCACCACGGTAGTCCGCCGCTACAGTGGCTACCCCCTGATGTATGCCTTCTACTACGCACATGTTGTGGCCCCTACCGCTTTTATCGCTACCCGGGTTACTTATAGATACTTATGCCTGACTTCCCAGTGTCGCTTTTCTGGTGGTTAGTGGCCTACCTGTTCCCGGTTGTTCAAGGTCTGCGCCTATCGTCGGGCAAAGCACCTTCTGGCTACCTTACCTTCGGTAGCGATCAGCTCTCTTGGTATGGTTCATCCAGCCGGATCCCTCACGACACGGTTCTCCCGGGCCGGGCCCAGCTTATTGCCGAGTCGATGAAGAGTCGATTCACATTATCCCATAGCTGGAACCGGCAAGCGTTCTTTTACTTTTACCATTTCCGAGGTGGGAGAAAGAGGCCAGGTCGAGCTTCTTACTTACGAGCAGCTACGACGGGTGGGACATGTCTCTCATCATAGGCATAGTGCACATATACGGACGAAGAGGGTTGATCGTGTATTTTGCATACGATGATGACTGGCAGGATTTTCTTAATCTGTGACGAGAATAACCGCCGATGATGAGTACCATTAATCCTGCTGGATCTGAACCTATAGTAGCGATGCGATCACGATGATCACAGATACTTGTGATGATCGACGGGCAGCTTCACAATCAAGACGGTTTTGTACTCATCATACTGGAGAGACCTTCTTTGATAGAGCTCTCATGATTGAGTCTACCTCGGGATGGAATGCGAATAAGAATAGGATAAGAGCAGTCGACGACAGACGCGAGATGACGGCGGAACAGCGGTCACCCGAGGAGTCAACCGCCTCTATGTCAATCTTAAGGCGCGGTCCTACGGCGGTCTACTCGCGAACCGGTGAAGCGAGCGGTCATTGTCTCCTCGGATCCGAGATCACATGATTCTGCCTGTTCCCAGCAACCGCTGACAACCGGCAAAACCGTGCCATATTATTGAAATCTGCGAGATCGGGCAATAAGACTCATCCGGACATATGAACGGTGCGAAACGTATAGTTTAGGCGGTTCAAGCGACGCCAATCACATGCATTCGGGGGAGCTTCGCCGCATCAACGAGATGGCGTGGCATGGTCGCATCAGGGCACACGGTCAGCGCATTTGATATCCCGAGGTTACGGACCTCGATGTCGGACTGATATCGATTGCCGGCCGATACACCGTCTTTGACGACCCCCAACCGCCATTCTCCCGATTGACGTCGACCGTTATCGATGCGGATTAGCTCCGATCCGATAGACTCGAACTCAAACTCTCAAAGCGGCCTGCAGAAAAAGTCAGTTTCGTGAGCCGAGTGTTCACTGAGTTCACCCGACCCGAGAGGATGCGGGCCAGCTGAGCCGCCGGATCCGCTTCCGCACAGCGCGATTTTACTTTATGCATTCCCGATTCTAATGGATAGTTCACATTCTTTTTATATCTTGTGCATTTTGAGAGATTGGTGACTACCTTCTCATAGATCTCGACGACTGACCGTCTCCTTACCATTTGGTGATACCTTGGATGTCACTCAGGAGGTCAGAGGTTGTTCGTTAGATTTTGCATTATACTCACGGTAGATTTATTAGTACTGGAGATGGTCAAGTTCGATATTATCCTTGGCATGGATTGGCTGTCTGCTTATCATGCCACCGTTGATTGCGGAGGGGTCGTGAACCTCCCTCTTGGGATTTCACAGCATCGACGATGATGGATATGACCATTTCGCATATATGGATGTCGTTTCTATAGTTCTATATATCATTAATCGCGGATTAATAATGGTAACACTCTCGGCTCGGTATGGCGTCGCTCTGGTCACGCGCCAGGTATCGAGTCCAGACGATTTCCCGAGCCTTGGTGGCTCTCGAAGCAGTGGAGTTTGCTATTGGCCGATTCCTGTGCGCTGCCCTGTCCGTAAAGCCCGCAAAAGAGTTAGATTAAGACACCAGGTTCAACCCGTGAGTTATTAGATAGGGGTTTATTAGCCTAGTGTATCTCTCTCCGTGGGCTCTCTCATGTGTCGAAGAGAACGTGGTACCGAGGTTGTTGCAGGTATGATTCTCGAGCACAGCGTGATCAATGAATCGGTTCGAAATAAGTTTGCCCGGTTGAGGATTTTATATGATCGACTTAGAGATACCAAGCTGTATTCCAAGATTGATCTCATGCAGATATCATCACCGAGAGTTTAGTGATTCTGATATTGACATTCACGCACTTACGTCTTGGACATTATGAGTTTTTGTAATGGGCTTGAATGCTCTCTGCGCAGATACGATCGTATCTTCAGGATCGGTTTACTTCGCTTGTTGTTTATGATATATTATTGATGATATATCTTCACAGGGCCTTGTTCGAAAGATAGTTTGGCACGTATCGATGGTTCAGTCATTTCTTGGCATCTCCGATCGAGGCCATGCTAGGGAGGAAGGTATCGATCCCGTGGTTTCTTCGCCTTGAGCTGGATTCCGGGGGATCGATAGTCAAGGGTTGGGCGTTACAAACTTAAAAGCGTTTCTGCGATGGGACGTACATGTGTGCTATGACCGTGACACGCTGTGAGGCGACTAGCTTGTATGGCACCGATCGTGATGGGACACGTGAGCAAGCCGGATTAGTACGCACCAGTGTACTGTTCGCACTTACGCATTAGCGTTTTACGGGCGGTTAAATTTGATGCATGCGGTAGGAGTAGTTCCTATAGAGCTTCTCTTGTATCAGTCGGTAGCTTTTGTAAGGTAGTTCTCCGATCTCGCCTTGATGATTTGAGATCTTTGCTTTGAGCCCGCTATAGAGAGTCTTTGCTTTATCATATTACTTTTGAGTTTCTTGATGTTAGATTCTCTCTTGATGAAGGAACTCATTTTCACCGAAGAACTTATAGGCGGCGATGGAGCTTCGAAGGATTATGAATTGTACTCAGCCGACCTCCAGGGTAAAGCTGTAAAGCTAATGGTAGATGTGATCGACTCGAGCAGTCCAGGACTTTAAACGAAGTATAGTGCTACGCTACCACGGACTTGAGGATTCGGGTTTCACTTGGGCGCAGGAGGGCAGAGGGGCTACGAAGGGAATACTTTGTTACCATAGTTGCTCCCGCCCATAGTTGCTCGGTCGCTCACTGATGAGATGATGATTAGATTCGAGTATCGCATTCAGATTACTGCGATTACATTTAGCGGCAGACGGAGTTTACACTTTAAGACGTTTACGACGTTTATTGTTTATTTCGAGGATTATTTCGATGTGTGTGATTCATCGATACTAGGGCTCATCGTCGCCTGGTCTCGAGATCATGGGACCCATATATCATCGTGATTTGAGGTCGAGTTCCTATCCTATCAGGAACGACGCATAGACATCGGTAGGAGATGTGCTACCGGCTTGAAGAAGTGTGCCGGCGGTATGCAGAGGTTTGTTAGCCGGATTACTTCTGAAGGCATCCGGCGGTATTCCAGAGTGGAAGTGGAGCACCATTATGGAACCTGTGGTCGCTACTCCCAGGTTATTGCGATTCGTGGTTAATCGCTGACTGATTAACCAAATCCACACACCGATTAACCAAAATTCCTGTGGTAATATATGGGTTCGAGATTCCCTTAATGAAGTTAGAGTTACTCCTTTCGATATGCATGAGCTACCCTCGCACCGGGTCCAGTCCCAGAGCCTTTGCTCCCCTTGGCACTACACGCGCTTCAAGACGCAGCCTCCCAATGACGTGCAACAGGCCCCATCCGGATGGAGGGGACGTCGAGATGTTTTGGACATTTTGACAGCATTTTGGGAGAGGCCTACAATCATTAGTGGAGTTACGGACAACAATTTGACTATCATTAAGTGAGTAGGCCATCGCATGGTTTATTTACACAATGCCGTATCCTACTGTGGCGTAGTTTGGCAAGCAGGAAGCCCGGAGGCGATTGACACCCTTGCTGACAGCTCTCAATGCACGTCGACATACTCAGGCTAGACCCATGTTCTATAGCTTCAGCGAATGCCTCGAGGCGACCGGGACGGGACCCTTGACCCCCGATCAGAGAGTTGACTGTCATTGTGATCTCTGTTTCACTGTAGTTCTCCGTGACGGGTGTCATGTGTTCTGGCGATTTGTCGGCGCGTACCTAGGCGTAACCTAGCTTCAAATGGATCTAGGATGTTCCGCGGATCGTTGACCATCGTAGCCAGACGTCAGTCGGCGCATTCACGGCATATTCCTCTGACGCATTCAGAACTATACATGCCGGCGATATATCCGCCGATATCACCAGGTCGGCTGGCAAATTTCAGGAGACCATGACATAGAGGAGCTGCGTAGAATTAGGTTGGTTAGGGAGGACGGTACCATAGAAAGGTCTCGAATTAACGTACGTGCGATAAGTCTCCGAGATCTGGAGGAGTACAGAACTCTTTTTTACCGAGTCTGAGATGACCGTGTCAGATCTTATCGAGTGTCAATCGCAGTGTTGGTATGGTTATAAATCCTCGAGGATAGATTCGAAAATTTAAGGGGATAATTTGTAAGATCTCGAAATATTTCAAAATAGAAATAAAATTTTAAATTTCGAATTTTTCTAACTAACTCCGGAAGTTTCGCGTGGCGTGCGTTTAAGCTCGTTTGGGATACCCATTTAAGTGAGGAAAAGTGTTTACTATAAATTCTTTTCTTTTATTAACCAGCAGCCATTCCGACTCCTCCCTGCTTTACGATAGCAAACTTCCGATCTCCCTCTCCTTCCCCTCTGTCTTCTTCGCGAGCAAGCAGGTTTCGAAAATTGTTCGGATGTCGGAGAGTCACAAGCGGAGCCTTTGGCGGGGGATTATGATACCGATTCTTTGATCGGGGTTACGTTCGGGATTCAGCGATCGATCGTCGGCCAGCGGCGCCAACTAGCAGCGCATGGGGTTGATCGTCGTGTTGTCTCTAGCCAATCGACCTTCCTTCTTTCTTTCACACCAATATCCATATCTTCCTTGGCGGATCTCGGATCGTGAGCTGCCACCTGATCGGCTGTGTGGCGTTGGGCGATTAGGGCTGATGGGTAACCAGAACCTTATTCCTCTTCTCGTGTGCTGATTTGTGCCCTAGATTAACGTGGCCATAATCCAGATCTCTTCATCAACAGACTCTTCTTTCTTGATCCTCGTCTTCTTGTGGTTGATTAGGTTGTTGAAGATGATAGGACTATTCATTTGATTCAGGGCCGTCGGTCGGAGCTAGGGAAGAAGTCTTGTTGATTGGTGATCTGACCCCGCGCGGATCAGTTAGATGCACAATGATAGGGCAGAGGTCTTGTTATTACGTTCTTCTTGGAGTTGTTCTTGGTTAAAACACACACTTGACGGTGTTGAGCTTCAGTAGTCTGTTTCAACAATCAACCAACGATCTGGATCGAGGTAAGGTGTAGGGTGATTTGAATTCTAGATGATCTTGTTCTAGATTGGAATTAGGGTTTTACTTAGTTGTTTATGTGGTAGTTGATACATGTTGTAATTAGTTGTTAAATTATGTAGATTTAATTGTGTAGAATAAATCTAATGGAATGGTTAGGGTTAAGGTTATTAATGCTACGTTCTTATACTACTTAGTCCTCTCTCTCCTTATCAATAATTCTCCCTATCCCCTTTGGGTTTCTTAACAAAGAGAGAAAGTTGATCTCCTAGCTTTTCGTGTCAATGATACCTTATCATGCATATCAAATTATTTCATCATATTCATATTTTCCTTTTCACATTAATTACCATATCATTATAATATTGACGTAGATCATCTAATATTCTCCTCAACTTTATTCATAATCATCTAAATCCTTTCCCTCGAACTGCTCACGTACCTATCATTCTTTTCATTACATTCTTTTACTCTACACTCTCATTAGTATCTGCAGTCTTATTCTTTATCTTTTTCATCACTTTACCTTTATAGGCTGAGGGTGTAAAGGCTTTCTAGGGTGTTGCAAACCCCTACTTTGAATCCCTAGCTTCTCAGGGGTGAGGTATCATACAATACATATCCTACTTATCGAATGAGACCGGATATAGTCCATTTCTACAAGATTTTAAGGATTCATTATTCCTCTTATGTTATGTATCTAGGCTACCATTCATGCATCCTACTTATCATCATGCACTATTCTCTAGGGTATAGCTTAAGGTATCCTTCCTAGGCTACCATTCATGTATCTTAGAGTATCATACTATTTTACATACAAATAAATTATGCAACTGTACTTACTTGGAGTGGCAGGAAGGATCAAAACTTGGTTATGCATATTTTTACTTCCTTTTCTTTTAAGTAAAAAGAATCCTTTCTTATTCTTAACTACTTAGTCCTCTCTCTCCTTATCAATAATTCTCCTATCCCCTTTGGTATCCTATACATGTTCCTTACAAGAGATCCAAGGTTCAATCTCTCTTCTAACGTTTTATTTTCTTTTGTACATAATAATTCATATATTACCCTATTATGCATTATGCATAAATATTTCATACATGTATTCATATTTCTTCCTTTTGTCTACATTAATTCCATACATTATAAATCATGCATAGATGATTTATATTCTCAACTTTATTTTCTTTCATAATCATCTAAATCCTTCCCATCGTAACATTCAACGTAGACTATCTACACATTCTTTTCATTACATTCGTACTCTCATTGCCCTTACTTTATCTAGGCTTTCTAGGGGTGTTACAGGGTTAGGGTAATTAACCCTAATCAACCGTTGGATTTCTAATCTAATTGGTGATTAGGGATTAGGTAACTAACCCTAATAGACCATTAGATTTAAATTGGTAAGTTGTGATTGTGGTGATTAGGGTTTTGCCCTAATTTAGTTTTTAGGAATTTTATTTAGCTATTTCATTTGAATCTAGCTAAATAAAATATATATGTTGTTTGACACAGGACTCTGATTCGAGACGAGCATCTCGATATTGGATTAGGACTGGATTGTACCTTCTATTTAAGGCGGGTACCCTCTGACTTATCTTTGATAATGTCTTATGATATGTGTAGCTTATATATACTTACTAGTGGTAAATAGTAGATTATTCTCTCTATTGGTCTTAGCTAGTTGATACCTATCACATGCTTCATCTGCTAGTTGCTTTACTTCAGGATTGGATATTTTATCTCTTGCCATGCGTATATATGTTCATAGAGATGCATATCTATAGTGCTATACTCTACTGGATTAGTTGCTTTACATGTCTGATACATGCTCTTGGATTCATGATACTTACCTCATTGTTATATGTGATGTCTTTGGTTTTATGTTGTTTATATCATGGTTATATATATATGTGTTTACCTTTTGGGCACACACACACATATGGACGGAGAGAGAGCTGTCGTGTGTATATACTATATACATCATGCCATCCCGCTGATCTTTCGATGATTGACCCATTGAAGCGAGACTCCGATGAGCCGACTCCACGTCATAGGCTGCTGGTGGTCGTTTCACTCACATGCATGGGTAATGGGTGACTACTCAAGAGTGTTTACTGTAGTGACCCGGCTAGTATGATCCCTGGTGGTCCGGTGGTGCGGTGCCACCGGCACACGGAGTGAGCTACCGCAGTCAGGACTGACGATCTCGGTTGACGAGTTGATAGGATCCCTCCCGTCGCAGTGAGAGTATTTGAGGCCCAAGAGTTGTCGTGTTTGGCTCCCTATCTCGCAAAAAGTCCCGTCTAGCGCTGGTCACGTACGACTCCCTGATGTTGACGAGTCGATCACCATTGTGGTCGGGTTCGATATATCCATGCACGGACGTATTCATTTTGATTACGCTTGCGATTGCAGTGATATGATGACATGCATACACGTGTCCATATCTCTTTTTGACTAGGGATCGGTTACCTTGCCCGAGCTCCCAGTATTTTATAGTCAGTAATCGTCATTTATCTTATAGATGTACTTTATGCCTAGATCTATCTAGACGAAATCTATGCTTTATTTCCTGATAGACCGATTTCGACGCATTCATAGGCAGGTGAAAGAGTAAGGCGTGTCGTGGACGAGTCCGTGATGGGATTTGACTATATTATAGGATGTACCGGTTGTCATTCTTGTTACAACTCGTCAAGATTACCATAGAGTATCACCCGTGAGGCCGTGTATCGGCTATAGCCCCAGTGGGGTAGGATTCCTTTTGGTTATATACCGGATGTGTCATTTTGTTTACTGCATATCTGTGTTTACTATCTGGGGACGTGGTAATATTTCATTATTTGGACTAGTGAGCTATGTGGCACGATTCTCATTATTTATGTATATTGGCTGCTGTGTGGATTTGTGGGTACTACATTATATATAGCTATTTCATTATATTTATCTAAAATCGTTCCTAATCCGCCGATTGTGTTTAATGGATTGTTTTTGTGTGGAATGATTATGTTCCTACGCAGTAAGGATAGAAATGTGAATCTGTATTCGTCCGCCATGTGTGATATATCTGTGGATGAATAAGCCGACTGGCGAAGTGACTGTGCCAAAGACCTCTATCGGCGCTGAATATAGGGACATTTCGCCGTCACCGGGCTGGCTGTGCCGTTTGTGATTTATTTCTGTCTTAGCTTCTTGTTAGATGCTTTACATTAGTCTCGTTTACTTTATCTCTTACCATGTGTATATGTGTTCGTGGTTATGATTA
The DNA here is from genome assembly GCF_018446385.1 of Zingiber officinale. Taxonomy (NCBI): domain Eukaryota; kingdom Viridiplantae; phylum Streptophyta; class Magnoliopsida; order Zingiberales; family Zingiberaceae; genus Zingiber; species Zingiber officinale. The sequence goes on from NC_056006.1 coordinate 74,046,184, forward strand.
CTTATAGTGCTTATCTACCCATGATTAGATGTCGGAGTTACTTGTTATACATTGGATTCATGTTGTTTATATCTCTGATTATATATCTCATACCTTATTGGCACCTACGATAGGGGGATACGCTCGATACATTGAGCAAGCACGCATTACCATATCTTATGTCGCGGACGACTCCTATTATTGCTGAGCAGCCACGGCCGGCCATACAAGGCTGCGTGACAAGTGTGCATGGGTAGTGGTGTCAAAGACTCGGTGTGTATGGCATGGCAAAGTTCTGGTGAGTGCACGGCCGTAGCACGACATACGGTTGCGGTAGGATCCCCCCGCCATCGGCACGAGTTGAGATCATTGCGCTCCCTCACTATGTTTGAGGTAGGAGGATAGGTACTCCGCGGTCCACACTCGGTCACTCTTTGGGTAGTGGTGGCACGGCAGACAGGTGTCATGACCTACCAGGTCTCACCATTATGTGAGATCTAGATAGCGCCAGGTGACCATGTCATATTGCATCATACTGTATTGCATATTGTTGGATGCATGACTTGGCATATTGTCGTATGATTGACATGCACAGGATACATGCATATTTGTTCGACTATCTTTATCATGTATGTCACACGTCAAAAGGTGAGTATAGTTTATTTCAGCTATGCTTTTCTTATTATTCTTGTCAATTTGTATTACACTTCTGGGTTACTCATTACAGTTTATTCAATGCATGCTATATATTGTTAGGAGGCATAGGTTCTATGGTTTGAGAGAGACCACTGGATATTACCGGTAGTTATATGTTGTGTACATATCTATTGGATTACCTGCTGAGTTCTTTGAACTCACCCCGTTGTTACTATTTTTCAGGTTGAGGCCGTCGGGAGATATTCCAGTCGCTAGCCCCATTATCGCGAGGATTTTCTGTGTCGGATTATATTTTGCTTATGCATCTTATATACTTGTATTGTGGGTTTGTATTGTGGACTTTACATTGAACATTCGGGTTTGCTACTTTTGGTTTTCCGCTGCGGTTGTATTTTCATTACTTCGTGGATTTGTTTTCTTCGTTGTAGTGGAGTAGGCTGTTTACATATATCTTCGGGGTTCTATATCGTCTTTCTTTATTAAACTGCGTGGATTGATCATATATTATATCTGTGTGGAATGTTGAATATAACTGCATGGATTGTTTACTATTTGTGTGTATTGTTCCGGCCGAGTGTGGCCGAGGTATAGATATATGTATACTGAGATTCATATTGTCCGCCGTACAGGGGAGATGCTGCCGAAATTTCTTCGGACAGGGACTACCTGGGGCGTGACAACTTATCAATGGGTGATATTTAGTTCGATAAATCAAGAGGCCCGATAAGTTGGGAAATGATATTATTTATAGTGTGTGTTGATGATTATAGAAGAAAACTGTGTCCTATTAATCTAGGTTGATAATGTCTCCAAGAGGAGCTCATAAGGATTGTCATATAAACCCTGCAGGTGGACTCAGCCCGACATAACGATAAGGTTGAGTGGTACTACTCTTGAAGCTAGATATTAATTAAGTGAGTTGTCAGTAACTCATTTAATTAGTGGGCATTCGATATTTTAAACACAGGAAGATTAACACACTCATGATAAGAAGGAGCCCAAAATGTAATTTGAGATTGGTGCGGTAGTTCAATAATAATTCTTTAGTGGTATGAATTATTATTGATGAAATTAAGTTGGGTGTTCGGGGTGAACACAGGAAGCTTAATTTCATCGGGAGACCAAAATCAATTCCTCCTCTCGGTCCCTATCGTAGCCTCTTATTTATAAAGTGTCATACCCACCCATACCCACCTTCTTACCCACCTTAAGGCGGTCGGCCAAGCCTAGCTTGGAGCCCAAGCTAGGGCCGGCCAAACCAAGGTGAGTTGGTTTCATTAGGTGGTCGGCCCTAGCTTGAACCCAAGCTTAGTGTGGTCGGCCACATTAAATTAAAAAGGATTTTATTTTTAAAAAATCTTTCTTATGTGGAAGCCATGGTTTTAAAAGAGAGTTTAAAATTTAAATCTTTCCTTTTATAGCTTTCTACAAAAGATTAAGTGAAAGGTTTGATATCTTTCCTTATTTGTAGTTAAAAGGAAGATTTTAATTTTTGATAAAACTTTCCTTTTTGTAACCATCCTCATAATTTAAAAGAGAGTTTTAAAATTAAATCTTTCCTTTTATAGTTTCTACAAAAGATTAAGAAAATATTTGATATCTTTCCTTATTTGTAGATTGAAATGAGGATTTTAATTTTAGAGAAAACTTTCCTTTTGTAAATCATCCACATGTTTTAATAGAGAGATTTTAATTTATAAAAGTTTCCTTTTATGACTAATCATGAAGGGAATTTTTTAAAGAGAAATTTTTATTTAAAAATTTCTGGAAACAAATTGGGAAGTTTTAATTTTATGTTTAAAACTTTCCTTATTTAGAGGGATTAAGGTGGTCAGTCATATAAAGTTTGAAAGGAAAATTTTATTAAACTTTCCTTTCATTGGATAAGAGAATAAGGTAGTTTTAATAAAACTTTCTTTATTTTCCAAGACCAAGGAATATAAAAGAAAGGGTAAAGGTGCCTCACCTCATAACAATATCTCTTCTATTAGTTCCTCTCTTCCTTGGTTGTTGGTCGGCCCCTCTCTTCCTCTCCATCTCCTATTTTTCTTCCTTGGTTCGCGGCATCTTCATCTCAAGAAGTTTTTTATTGGTGGCCGGATATTTTTAGAGGAAGAAGGAAAGATAGGAGGCTTTGTTTCTAGCATCCCTTGAAGCTTGGTGGTGGTGGCTGAACCTCATCTTCTCTTGTAGTTCTTGTGGTGGCCGAAACTTGTTGGAGAAGAAGGAAGCTTGGGTGGTTTTCGTCTCGGTAGATCGTCACCCACACGACGTCCGAGATAAAAAGAGAAATATGATAGAAGATTAAGAGGTTGTTTCTTACAAAGAAAGGTAAAACTAGTAATTATATTCCGCATCATACTAGTTTTTGTTAGCAATTCGAGCCGCAAAAATCACTTTTTACATTGCGGAAACCCCGAAGTTAGCCACGGATCTGTGTGAAGATATATTTAAAATTAAATCATGTACATGTTTCTACCCTAGATCTACCTTAGATCTACATGAAAAGAGAGTATACCTTTGTAGCGAAGCCCTTCGCTTATCCCGCTTGTCCAAAAGATGTCGGATCTCGAAGAGTGTCAAGTGAACACTCCTCTACAAGTATCAACACGGACAAAAGGTGGAGAAAAACCACTTAGAGTGTGCTAGCACTCTTGGGTGGCTCGGCAATGGAGGAGAGGGAGAGATGAGAAGAGAGGAGGAAGAAGATGATGTCTTGAATGAGCACTTGATTGCTTCACATAAAGTGGTCGGTCACTTTTCTAAAGGTTTTATACCTTCATGTAATACCAAGAGTCATGGCTCTTGGTCTCCCTCATGAGGTGGCACACAAGTATGTGGCCATGATGATGTGGAACACCATCATTGGCTTGCCCCATGACAAGTCACAATGAGGTGGCATTTGGTCAAGTCAAACTTGACACTTCATCTTCCCTCTCAAGTCAAGTCAAACTTGACCCATTTATCTCTCATGGTTGATCAAATCTAACCATTGATTCAAGTCAATTTAATTTAATGAATCTCTATTTATTGAATTAAATTGATTCAATGAGTCATAATCTAAATTAGACTCATTCAACACATGAATCAAATTGAGTCCAACTCAATTAGTCTAATTTGGATTACTCTTAATCCAATTTGGTTCATCATATGAACCTAATCCTCTTGGTCCATCATATGAACCTATTCTTTATCTAATTACCCTTTGTGTGTGACCCTATAGGTTCTTGTAACATTGGCAATGCTCCTAAACCCATTTAGAAGCATAAGTAATGAGCGGTATCTAGCAACACATCATTACTACCCAAGTTACATGAATGTTGAGATCCAACATCACCTTGTGACTACTAATTGTGACTCTCACAATATGTGACAATGTCCTTCTATCCTTAACATCTAGATTAATCAATTGAGGCATAGACTGTGTCATCCTCTAATCAATCTATATCTTGAACTCCAAGTAGACTCACTCTAAATAAATGAGCTCAATATCTCATATTAACTCATTTGGGCATGGCCATGCACTTAGTGGTCTCACTCTATCAAGAATCATGATGTCACTCCCATCATATAGGAGGGATAGATCCCATCTACATCACTCACATCCCTCCACATAATTTGTTACATACCCAATAATCGCCTTTATAGTCCACCTAGTTACGGGTGGCGTTTGACGAAGCCAAAGTATGCAACTCCTTATGTAGGGAACCATGGTGACTTCAGGTCCAAGGACTCATAGTCATACTAATAGTCACATGAGAAAGTATATGACACTCATATAACGATCCATGATACTTTCTCATGGTGAGTCATTTAGTATACATTCTTCATGTATACCCATGTGTCAACTTGATATCCCCATATCCATGACTTATGAGATCAAGTCATCGAGTTGACCTACATGCTAGTCTCAACGCATTAATATTATTCTTGAATGTTAATACTTGACTAGGAATGATTAAGAGTAGTGTTCTCTATATCATCTCACTATCAATTAAACCAATCAATTGATATAGATAAGAACCTTCTACTCAAAGACGCTATTACACTTAGTTATTTGGCACCAATACAAGTAAGTATAATAACCATAAAGAAATGCCTTTATAAGTATATAGGAATATGATACATCGAGTCTATACAACGATCATCATATGATTGGCTCTACGGCTCTAACTAACAATCTTCCACTAGCACTAGTGTCAATCAATGTAGGCTCTAAGGCCTAATAACCTAAGTGACCATCATGCTTTCTCTGTGCCAAAGCCTTGGTCGAGGGATCAGCGACATTAGCCTCTATGGGTACTCTGCAAATCTTCGCATCTCCTCTATCGATGATCTCTCGAATGAGATGGAAGCGTCGTAGTATGTGTTTGGTCCGCTGGTGTGAGCGGGGTTCCTTAACCTGCGCAATTGCTCCATTGTTGTCATAATAGAGCTCTATAGGATCTGCTATGCTAGGAACCACCCCAAGCTCAGTAATGAACTTGCGGATCCAAACCGCCTCCTTTGCTGCTTCTGATGCAGCAATATACTCGGCCTCTGTTGTAGAATCAGCAATTGTGTCCTGCTTCGAACTCTTCCAACTCACGGCACCACCATTCAAGAAAAACACGAACCCAGACTGCGATCTATAATCATCCTGGTCAGTTTGGAAGCTGGCATCACTACAACCCTTTACAGCTAGCTCGTCATCGCCTCCAAATATCAAGAATTAGTCTTTAGTCCTTCTCAGGTACTTAAGAATATTCTTAACCGGTATCCAGTGACGTTCACCTAGATTTGACTGGTATCTGCTCGTCATGCTCAAAGCATACGAAACATCAAGACGAGTATATAGTATGGCGTACATGATAGATCCTATGGCTAAAGCATAAGGGATCTTATCCATGCGGTCTCTCTCCTCCCTAGAAGAGGGACTTTGAGTCTTCGAAAAACTCACACCATGTGATATCGGCAGAAATCCTTTCTTGGAATTCTGCATGGCAAACCGTAGTAATACCGTGTCATGTACTTTGACTTAGGCTAAGAAATCTCTTAGATCTATCTCTATAGATCTTTATGCCTAGAATATAGGTTGCTTCACCCAAGTTCTTCATTAAGAAACAATTCCCCATCCAAGTCTTTACAGACTGCAGCAAAGGGATGTCATTTCCAATGAGTAGTATGTGTTGGTGCGGCTAGCACTAACGATTTAACCTAGGTTTTGATGAATGACAAATAGGTTAAGTTAGTCTTGTTGTTGTCTGACACTTTGATCGAGTGTGCAGGAGAAGTCTAGCTAGGTCGACGGGCTGACCGGATAGTAGACCGGACGCGAAGTCCGAGGTCTGGCGGACCGTGACGGATCCTCGCAGCGAAGTCAACCGGAGGATGGGCCGACGAGAAGCTGGCGAGTCGGCGGGGTGGCCGACGGGGACGACTTGGAGAAGTCCGCGCGCGGGTGGCGCCGGGGACGGCGGTGTAAGTGAGGTAAGTCCGGAGGGAGGACGTGAGGGCGCTTCCGGAAGGGACATTAGCGTCGATCCGGCTTAGATCCATTCGGATGTCTAAGTCGAGATCGTGACTAGATTCCTATCTCAAGACGGAATCTAAGTCATACTCTCTTTATCCATCTGTTGAACTTTAACCGTACTAACAATTTGTTTCTGGGATGTATATTTGCCTCGGACTAACTTTGTTTTGCAGAAAAGGAGTCTTTCTCGAACAAGGTGGTCAGCCGGAAGGATCGGGCTTTCAGGCGGAGGCTTAATTTATCCAGCCAGTCGTCGCCACGTGGAGCATCTTGGTTTGAGATTCGTCACCTCTCGGTAGGAGGATCGGCCAAGCGACATATAAAGAAGCCAGCGGCTGAAATCAATTTTACCGAGAACTCTTCTACTCACTGGTCTTGCTGCCGACGTTCTCAACGACGTCAACACACGCTCGACAAAGTGCTCCTCCGTGTTTATTTGATTTTTCTTGTCGGTGTTGCTTTATTATTACTAGCATTTCTGTACTTATTCTTAGTAATCATATTTCGACTTGTTAGTGATTGCTCAACGAAAGTGGTCAAGGACCACGGGCCTTCGAGTAGGAGTCGTCACAGGCTCCGAACGAAGTAAAAAACACTGTGTCTACTTTACTTTTCCGCTGCGCTTATACTCGATATTTTCGAATCGATATTCACCCCCCCTCTATCGAATCTAACGGTCCTACAAGTGGTATCAGAGCAGGTACCGCTCTGATTTGGTGCAACCACCAATCAGGCAAAGGGGGGACTTTTTGAAAGAAAAATTAGATATCGTTTGTCTTTAAAATAAAACCTTACGCCTTTCGTTTTTTTCCCTCCAAAACTATTTTTGAAAAATACATCGTCATCTCTTCACCATTGCTTAGTATTGACAAGATATTACATTTTCAAAAATTTGAAATAATATTTTTTTATTAATATTTTAATAATATTTTATTATTTTTTTCGAAAATAGTGAAATATTATTTTTTTTGGCACTTCTAATCCAAGACCAAGTCTTGAGATCTTTTGTTTGTTTCTCTGTGTGCAAGAAATTATGACTCTTCTAGAAGGACGGAACCCCTGCGAACCACCACCATACGATCATGAAGACTTCAACTACTGGAAGCGATTAATGGAATGCTTCTTAGGAAGTGTAGACATCGATTATATGCTAATTTTGAGGAAACCTTCTCAAAACTCGGAACTGAACAAAAAGGTAAGTAACATTATTTGTAATGTTTTACCTAACAATATGTTATGCAGATTAGAAAAGTACAAGAATGCATATGAGCTGTGGACCCAGTTGATCAAGCTTCACGAGATGCCGATGGAGCTAGAAGATCAAGTTAAAGTCGAATCCGGACTCGAGTCAGATCCAACGGAAAAGCCTGCTGAATTAGGGGTTGCGCTCAAGGTTAGTAATATTTACCAAAACACCCTTGCTAGTAGTAGTTTAAAATATGCGCCTGTTAATTTGGATATGTCTGAAAGTATATGTGAAAATAGTGTACATGACAATACTTGCAAAAATACCTCTAGGATATTTTCTGATAAAACAACATGCATTTGTGTGGTTTTAAAGTTAGTTTGTGTTTTCAAATTGGTTTAGCTAACTTAACCACCTAACCCTCAAAGCAACGTCGGACGACTCCTCGGACGAATCAGAGGAAGAAGAGCAGAAACATCAGAGCCACCTCGCACTGATGGCCCGCGAAGCTGAAACTGAAAATGAGTCAGAAGATGAAGACGGGTCTGAACCCGAAATAAGCCACGAGTCCGTACTCGTTTCCGAAGGCTCGAATAAGGATCAAATTAATTTTCAAATTAAATTAAAATTAATTAAAATTAAATTTCTAATTTTAAATTGAATTTCAAATTAAAATTAAATTTCAAATTTCAAATTGAATTTCAAATTAAAATTAAATTTCAAATTTCAAATTAAATTAAAATTAATTAAAATTAAATTTTGAATTTCAAATTAAAATTAAATTTTGAATTAATTAAAAATTAAATTTCGAATTAAAACTAAATTAATTTTAAAAAAAATTAATATTAAATTAACTTTAAAAATTATTTTAAAAATTAAATTAACTTTAAAAAAATTATTTTAAAACAAAACTTAACTTTAAAAAATACTTTTAAATTTAACTTTAAAAATTTTATATTTAACTTAAAAATTTTATTCTAAACTTAAAAATTATTTTAAAATTATTTCCAAATTCTTTTAAAAATTATTTTAAAAAACTCTATTAAAAATCATTTTAAAAACTTTAAAAAATTCTTTTAAAAATTATTTCAAAACATTTTAAAAATTATTTTTAAAAAAAAAACTCTTTGAAAAATCATTTTAAAAAAACTTTAAAAAATTCTTTTAAAACATTTTAAAAATTATTTTAAAAAACTATTTTAAAAATCATTTTAAAAACTTTAAAAAATTCTTTTAAAAATTCTTTTAAAACATTTTAAAAATTATTTTTAAAAAACTCTTTTAAAAATCATTTTCAAAAACTTTAAAAATTCTTTTAAAACCTTTTAAAAATTATTGTTATTTTAAAAATTATTTTAACTTAAAAATTATTTTAACTTAAAAATTATTATAACTTAAAATTATTTTAAAAATTATATTTTTAAATTATTTTAACTTAAAAATTATTTTAACTTAAAAATTATTTTAACTTAAAATTATTTTAAAAATTATATTTTTAAATTATTTTAACTTAAAAATTATTTCAAAAATTATTTTAAAAACTTTTAAAAATCATTTTAAAACTATTTTAAAAATTATGTATCATTTTGAAAAATTCTTCTTATTTTTTCACTATAATAAAATTCTTTTAACTTAAAAAAAAATAGTAATAATAATAAATTATTTCTATAGACTATTTTCACTTTAAAAATTATTATTTTGACTTTAAACTCATTTTTAATTTAAACAAAAAGTTTTTTAGAATCATTTCTTGTTTAAATAGTAAATTAACCAAAGTAGAAAATGAAAACAAATTACTTCTTGAGGAAAATCAAAACCTCAAGGAACAATTAAAAAATTCAAATCCAACTCAAGATCTAACACTTGAGGAGGAGAATTTATCATTAAAAAATGAAATAAACAATTTAAAGGAGATGTTAGAAAAATTCACAACAAGATCAAAAAATTTAGACTTAATCCTAAATAATCAAAAAGCATGTTATAATAAAATCGGACTAGGATATAAGTCGAATTCAAATAAAACCTTCAAATTATTAATAACCCAATACAAGTCAACCAATCTAGCTTGGGTTCCGAAAGCGTGTCTAACCACGCAAGTAGGACTTAATCAATATTATATACCTAAAGAAAAAATACATTATATAAAATTAAATAAACCAAACCAAAATCCAAAATACAAACCTAAATCAAATTTAAAATCTAAACAGTTTAAAAAACAACAAAATTATCACCAAGTTAACTATAACTATAAAAAGAATCGACACAAGCCTAAAATCAAAACTTAAATTAATGGCCAATAATTCAGGGGGAGGCTCCAGAATAGCTGGCACCTCCAAAACTAACTTACCCGACAGGGTAACCCAAAACTAACAAACCCGGCAGGGCAATTAGAATTAGAGACCAAGTTTAACTTGAATCATGGTATTGGTGAAATTTTTGGATGATAGTACGTTAGAGAAACTTGGGCATCACATGTCTAGAAAGATATGGTTTTGATCTGGTGCATTTGGCCAAGTGGAACTGACCGAAGCTACCCTTAAACGAATCCTAACCAGTTAGACCAAGATTTAGTACTAAGTTCCGTGGATAGGACTATTCGGAAAACCTCGAAAGGTTGGTTATTTCTAATGATGTCCTTGTGACTCACCAAGCTTAGAAGTTTATCCGAAGAATGCCTATTTGTGGAAACCAAAGCTAAGTCTGAATCTAACACAAGTTAAACCAAAACTCTGTAATCAAACCAATTTCATCTCACAAAATCATAGGATTCCCTGATTGATAATATAGATCGGGTGAGATGAATAAGGCTTAAAAATTAATTTTAAAATTTTAAACTTAAATTAATTTTAATTTTAAACTTAAAAATTAATTTCAAAATTTTAATTATAAAACTTAAAATTATTTCAAAATTTTAATTTTAAACTTTTAAACTTAAAAAATTAATTTCAAAACTTAAAAAATTAATTTAATTTTAATTTAAACTTAAAATTTTATTTTCAAAATTTTAATTTTAAACTTAAAAATTAATTTCAAAATTTTAATTTTAAACTTAAAATTAATTTCAAAATTTTAAACTTAAAAAATTTTTAAATTTTAATTTTAAACTTAAAATTATTTTAAAAATTATTTCAAAATTTTAATTTTAAATAAAAAATTAATTTCAAAATTTTAATTTTAAACTTAAAATTTTAAACTTAAAATTATTTTCAAAATTTTAATTTTAAACTTAAAAATTATTTTCAAAATTTTAATTTTAAACTTAAAAATTATTAATTTCAAAATTTTAATTTTAAACAAAATTATTTTAAATTTTATTAAACTTAAAATTATTAAATTTTAAATAAAATTATTTTCAAAATTTTAATTTTAAACTTAAAATTATTTCAAAATTTTAATTTTAAAAAAAATTAATTTTCAAAATTTTAATTTTAAAAATTTTAATTTTAAAATTAAATTATTTTCAAAATTTAAATTTTCAAAATTTTAATTTTAAACTTAAAAATTATTTTCAAAATTTTAATTTTAAACTTAAAAAATTAATTTCAAAATTTTAATTTTAAACTTAAAAAATTAATTTCAAAATTTTAATTTTAAACTCAAAAATTAATTTCAAAATTTTAATTTTAAACTTAAAAAATTAATTTCAAAATTTTAATTTTAAACTTAAAAATTAATTTCAAAATTTTAATTTTAAACTTAAATTAATGCATGCTCAAAAGACTAACTTTAAATCCTACTTACTGTAGTAAACCAAGTGGATTTTGGACAGTGGTTGCTCCAAACATATGACTGGAGATCACACCAAGTTCACTCAACTCACTTACAAAAGCCTAGGAACAGTTGCCTTTGGAAACAACGGCAAACTCAAGGTAATTGGTATAGGTAATATTGAATTAAAATTAGACTTTATAATTACAAATGTCTTACTTGTTGAAAACTTTAAATATAATCTTCTAAGTATAAGTCAATTGTGTGATGCTAGGTATAAGGTCAAGTTTCTATCTACAGAATGCTCAATCAAACATCTAGATAATCCTACCATAAGCATAAAAGGTTTTAGAAAAGACAACATCTATGTCATCAACTTAACCATTTCTTCCATTAAGTGCTATTTAACACAAAAAGAAGAAACTTGGTTATGGCATAGGAGAATGTCTCACACCAACTTTAGAAATATAAGTAAACTAAATGGACTTGTAAAAGGCTTACCGAAGTTACCTAACTTAGATTCAACTATATGTAATGCTTGTCAACAAGGAAAACAAACTAAATCAACCCACAAACAAACAAATCAACCACAAACTAACTCAATCTTAGAACTTCTACATTTAGATCTTTTTGACTCCCATGGAGTCAAATCCATTAATGGAAACTTATATTGTTTAGTAATTATAGACGATTACTCTAGGTTTACTTGGGTAAAATTCTTAAAACATAAAGATGAAACTTTTGAAATTCTTACAAATTTTTGCAAACAGATTGAAAACGAAAAAGATATTAAAATTAAAAGAATTAGGAGTGACAATGGGGGAGAATTTAAAAATCACAACTTTAACAGTTTTTGTCTAGAAAACGGTTACCATCATGAGTTCTCATGCCCTAAAACCCCCCAACAAAATGGAATTGTAGAAAGAAAAAATAGAACCTTACTTGAAGCTTCTAGAACAATGTTAAATGAGTATAACCTACCTAAATACTTTTGGGCAGAAGCCGTTAGCACAGCCTGCTATGTACAGAACAGAACAACAATAAATAAAACTCATAACAAAACCTTCTTCGAAATATTTTATAATAAACAACCAAACATAAAATACTTTAAGGTATTTGGGTGCCCAGTTTTTATCTTAAATACAAGAGAACACTTAGGAAAATTCACCTCTAAAATTGAAAATGAAATTTTTGTAGGATATTCCCTAAATAGTAGAGGCTACATAATTTATAATAAGGTTACCTTAAAAATTGAAGAAACTACTAATGTAAAATTTAAAGAAACTAAACAAGACATAGAACCTACACAACCACCGGAGTTTGTTCCAGAAATCAACCAAACACTAAGTCATGAAGAAGAGGAACAACATCAAGAGAATCAACCTCCTAAAACAATAAGGGTAAACCCAAATCATCCAACTGATCAAATAATTGGTGACCCAGACTTAAGAGTTCAAACCAAATCATCTTTTAGAAACCTAAGTCAAATTTCATTAATTTCAAAAATTGAACCTAAAACTGTGGATGAATCCCTACTAGACCCAGATTGGATTATAGCTATGCAAGAAGAACTAGCCCAATTTGAGCGTAATGAGGTCTGGGACTAGTCCCACCACCTAAGAATAAGAAAATAATAGAAACAAAATGGATATTCAGAAACAAACTAAGTGAAACTGGGGAAATTACTAGAAATAAGGCTAGGCTGGTTGCCAAAGGATTTAGTCAAGTTGAAGGACTTGACTATGACGAAACATATGCCCCAGTAGCCAGATTAGAATCCATTAGAATGTTACTAAGTTATGCAGCCCATAAGGGATTTAAACTATACCAAATGGATGTTAAGTCTGCCTTTCTTAATGGACTAATCAAAGAAGAAGTTTATGTAGGTCAGCCTCCTGGTTTTGAAAGCTTAGAACACCCTGATTATGTTTTTAAATTAAAGAAAGCCCTATATGGACTTAAACAAGCACCCAGGGCGTGGTATGAGAGGCTAACATCTTACCTAACATCTAAAGGATTCAAACAAGGTCAAATTGACCCAACCTTGTTTGTTAAATCATTAAATACAAACATATTTATTGCACAAATATACGTGGATGACATAATATTTGGCTCAACAAATTCAGAATTTTTAGAAGAATTTATTAATCTAATGGAAAAAGAATTTGAAATGAGCTTAGTGGGAAAACTAACCTATTTCTTAGGATTACAAATCAAACAGACAAATGAAGGAAACTATATTTCTCAACATAAATACACCAAAGAATTACTTAAAAAATTCGGAATGGAAAATACAAAAGAAATAAAAACACCGATGGTTGTAAACACAATCTTAGATAGTGACCCAAATGGAAAACCAATTGATTTAAAATATTATAGAAGTGCAATAGGTAGCCTACTGTACTTAACTGCAAGCCGACCTGATATTTTATTTGCAGTTAGTATGTGTGCTAGATACCAAACTTGTGCTAAGGAATCCCATTTGACACAAGTTAAAAGAATTTTTAGATATCTTAAAGGAACAACAAATGTAGGAATCTGGTATCCTAGGACAAATAATTTTGAACTAATAGGGTATTCTGACTCAGATTATGCTGGATGCAAATTAGACCGCAAAAGCACAAGTGGTGGATGCCAATTATTAGGTGCATCACTTGTTAGCTGGTTTAGTAGAAAGCAACATTGTGTTGCTCTGTCTACAACTGAGTCAGAATACATAGCTATAGGCGAATGTGTTGCACAAATATTATGGATGATGCATACTCTAAAAGATTTCAACTTAAATATCACAAATGTAAAAGTATTAATTGACAATATAAGTTCAATTAACTTAACCAAGAATCCTGTGCATCATTCAAGAACCAAACATATTGAAATTAGACACCACTTCATCAGGGATCATGTTACTAAAGGCGATATTGAACTCAAGTACATTGAGTCCAAATCAAATTTAGCTGACATTTTTACAAAACCTCTCCCTGAAAGTGAATTTAGTAACTTACGACGAAAATTAGGGATATGCTTAATATACTAGGATCTTTCAAAAATACTTTCAAAAATGATTTTACCAAATTATAAGTCAAATTTATTTGTTTTCAAAAACTTACCATTTTTAGATTTTCAAAAACAGTTTTGGCCTTAGACTAGTTTTGAATCCTTAGAAAGCATGTACCCATAGGACTAGTTTTTGAGCATCTCACCAACACCCTAGGTTTACCTTGCTTGTGTTTGACAAACATAGAAAGGGGTGAGATGCATAGGCCAACTGTCTGGACTTAAGATGCTTATTTCAGTGCATCAACATAAGTCTGGACGTTAAATACAACTCAGATATTAATCAGATTAAAGCTAATCAGTCAAGTCAAAAAACTAACTACTTGTAATCAACTTAATCTGACTAACCATGTGAAAGCTATTATCCTCTGATAGCTAGTTAGTACCTAATTGGTTAGACAGCTGGTTAAAGTTAAATATCAAGTTCAGGAGGAGAATTAACTCAAATTTTGTGTGTTTGAAAAATGCCTTTTAAAACCTAACCTATGTTTGAACATTGATTTACAAAATTTAAATTTAACTAAGTATTTGAAAAATGTGAAAGTTTAATCCCACCCAATTTTCAAACCTGATTTGAAAAATTAACTATTTCCAAATTTAGCCTTTATCAAATTAGCCTTAAAAATTAATTTTGGAAAAAAAATTTATTTCTTGAAAAATTATTTAATTTTTTCTTTGTTTTGAAAAATCGAAGTTGAAAATTTTACCTTTTTGAAAAGTAGATGTTACTTAAACATAAAAAGTAAATTTGAAAAACCTATTCCACACGCTTGAGAGTTAAACTTGATTAACCTTAAATTTATACTTTTCAAAACTCAACCTGTCTTCCCCAAGTCAACTTGACAATTTTTTAACTTGGTGTTAAAAATTGCACTTTTATCTTTCAAACTTAGATATCTTTCAAAATTTGATTACCCGTTACAGTAACTCTTCACTATGATTATTTACCTTTGTTCATTTTTTGATGAATGCCAAAGGGGGAGGAGGGTTAGGTGGTTAAGTTAGCTAAACCAATTTGAAAACACAAACTAACTTTAAAACCACACAAATGCATGTTGTTTCTTGCATATGCTTTCACTAACTTAACCAGGTTGTCATTCCATCAAAAAGGGGGAGATTGTTGGTGCGGCTAGCACTAACGATTTAACCTAGGTTTTGATGAATGACAAATAGGTTAAGTTAGTCTTGTTGTTGTCTGACACTTTGATCGAGTGTGCAGGAGAAGTCCAGCTAGGTCGATGTGGGTCGACGGCGGAAGTCCGGGTGCGGTGGCGAGAAGTCCGGACGGGCGCAACCGCGGATAGGTCGGCGGTCGAGAATCGAAGTCGGCAGGGTGACCGGAGGTCGAGACCTGGTGGCAAGTCTCGAAGCCAGAGCGCATGGCCACGGACGACCGGCAAGTAAGTGAGGTAAGTCACCGGAGGGTAGTGACTGAGGACGCCGCCGGAAGGGACATTAGCGTCGATCCGGCTTAGATCCATTTCGGATGTCTAAGTCGAGATCGTGACTAGATTCCGGTCTCGGAAAGACGGAATCTAAGTCATACTCTTTTTATCCATCTGTTGAACTTTAACTGTGCTAACAATTTGTTTTACAGGATGTATATTTGCCTCGGACTAACTTTGTTTTGCAGGAAAAGGGAGTTTTCTGGAACAAGGTGGTCCGGGCGCCCGGAGGGGATCCGGGCGCCCGGAGGTCTGGGCGCCTGGAAGGCGAATTTTATCCAGCCAAGTCGTCGCCACGTGGAGCATCTTGGTTTGAGCAGTTACGTCACACTCCAGGCGCCCGGAAGGGATCCAGGCGCCCGGAACAGCATATAAAAGAAGCCCCAGGCAGGAGCTTCAGAAAATAATTTTTACTGAGAACTCTTCTACTACTGGTCTTGCTGCTCGACGTTCAAGTGCGACGTCAACAACGCTCTGACAAAAGTGCTCCTCCGGTGTTTATTTGATTTTTCTTTGTCGGTATTGCTTTATTATTACTAGCATTTCCTGTACTTATTCTGTAATCATATTTCGACTTGTTAGTGATTGCCCAACGAAAGTGGTCAAGGACCACGGGCCTTCGAGTAGGAGTCGTCACAAGCTCCGAACGAAGTAAAAACATCCGTGTCTATTTTATTTTTCCGCTGCGTTTATACTCGATATTTTCGAATCGATATTCACCCCCCTCTATCGAATCTAACGGTCCTACAGTATGTCATCCACATACAATACAAGGAAGACAACTGTGTTCCCAACAACCTTCTTGTAGACACAGGGCTCATCTTCATTCTTGATGAAACCAAATTGTTTGATCGCATCATCAAATTGAAGATTCCAGCTCCGAGAAGCTTGCTTCAGTCCATAAATGGCCTTATGCAGCTTACATACTCTTCCAGTATGCTGTGGATCTACAAAACCCTCAGGTTGTGTCATGTACACATCCTCGAGCAAGTTTCCATTCAGAAATGTGGTTTTGACACCCATCTGCCAGATCTCATAATCGTGGTATGCTACAATAACAAGTATGATCCAAATGGACTCAAACATCGCTACTGGAGAAAAGGTTTCATCATAGTCAATACCATGAATTTGCTTGAAACCTTTAGCTACCAAACTACCCTTATAGGTAATAAGTCCATCTATGTCAGTATTTCTCTTAAAGACCCACTTACACCTAATGGGTTTGACGCCTTCAGGTGGATCAACCAAAGTCCATACTTGGTTGGTGTATATGGATTCTATCTCGGATCTCATAGACTCTAGCCATGACTCAGAATCTGGTCTCATCACAGCTTCCTAATAGGATGTAGGCTCATTCTCAATGAGCATAATGTCATCATGGTCAGACAAGAGAAATGAGTATCTCTCAGGCTGACGACGTACACTATCAGACCTGCGAAGAGATAGGTCTACTTGAACTGGTTGTTGTTCCTCAACTCTTTGTGGAACAATTTCATCATCCACAACATTTTTTGGTTCCAGTTCAACTTCCATCAAGGCCTCAGTGTTATGGTCCATATTTGAACTTCTTCAAGATCGAACGTACTCCCACTAGATTTTCTAGAAACAAAGTCCCTTTCTAGAAATAAAGTCCCTTTCTAGAAATACCCCAGTCTTAGCCACAAACACTTTGTGTTGACTGGGAATGTAGAAGTAATATCCCTTCGTTTCCTTGGGATATTCAATAAAATAGCACTTGTCGGATTTGGGTCCCAGTTTGTCCGAGACTTGATGTCGAACGTAAGCCTCACAACCCCAAATCCTCATAAAAGACACCTGGGCATCTCTCCCAGTCCATATCCTATATGGTGTCTTTATCACAGCCTTGGATAGAACACGGTTAAGTGTGAAGGCTGTTATATCTAGAGCATATCCCCAAAAGGATATAGGAAGATCTGTGTGACTCATCATAGATCATACCATATCTAATAGGGTACGATTCCTCCTTTTAGATACACCATTCCACTGTGGTGTTCCAGGAGGAGTGAGTTGGGATATAATCCCACACTCAGCTAGATAGTCACGAAACTCATGGCTAAGGTATTCACTACCTCGATCTGATCGAAGTATTTTAATACTCTTACCTAGCTAGCTTTATATTTCATTTTTGAATTCTTTGAACTTTTCAAAGGATTGTGACTTATGTGTCATCAGATACACATAACCATATCTATTGAAGTCATCAATAAATATAATGAAGTACCTATAACCACCTCTGGCAACGACATTGAAAGGGCCACATACATCGTTATGTATAAGTCCTAACAAGTCAGTTGCTCTTTCGCTGTGTCCACTAAAGGGAGTCTTGGTCATCTTGCCCAATAGCCATGACTCACATGTCTCATATGATTCAAAATCAAATGAGTCCAGCAAACCATCTTTATGGAGCTGGGATAAGCGATTCTCATTTATATGACCTAAGCGACAATGCCAGAGATAGGTTTGGTTCATCTCATTTGACTTGAACCTTTTGGTACTTATGTTATAGATGGGGCTCTTTAAGTCTATAATATAGAGTCCGTTTATCAGAGGTGCACTACAATAGAACATATCTTTTAAATAAACGGAACAACCTTTGTTCTTTATTATAAACGAAAAGCCTTTCTTGTCTAAACAAGATACTGAAATGATGTTCTTTGTGAGAGTAGGCACATAACAACATTCATCTAATTCCAGTACAAGCCTAGAGGGAAGAGATAGATAGTAAGTTCCTACAGCAACAACAGCAACTCGTGCTCCATTGCCTACTCGTAAATCCACCTCGCCCTTCGTCAATGCCCTGCTATTTCTCAGTGCATGCACATTAGTACAAATGTGAGAAGTGCATCCGGTATCCAATACCCACGATGCAGAAATAGATATATTGACTTCTATAACATATATACCTGAAGTAGAAGTCTCACTTCTCTTCTTCTTAAGATCTTCCAGATATACTTTGCAGTTCCTCTTCCAGTGCCCGGTCTAACCGCAGTGGAAGCAGGTAGCATCCTTGGCAACCCCTTCTTTAGGTTTCATTATCTTTCCTTTGCCCTTGGCTTGGGACTTTCCCTTACCTTTAGGCTTGCCCTTGCCTTTATGCTTTTGCACCATGAAAATGGAGTTGGGCTTTACCTTCTTAAGGTTGAGCTCAGCAGTTCTTAACATGCTTAGCAGCTCAGGTAGAGGCTTGTCAATTTCGTTTATATTGTAATTCATTACAAATTGACTGTAGCTCTCTGGCAAGGATTGCAAGATCAAGTCTGTGGCTAGCTCTTGGCCAAGTGGGAATCCCAACCTCTGTAGATTTTCTATGTACCCAATCATCTTGAGCACATATGGACCTACGGGAGTCCCATCTTACATCTTGCACTGAAACAGTGCCTTGGAGATCTCGAATCTCTCGTGCCTCGCTTATCCTTTATATAGTTGATGAAGATGT